>NW_026891665.1:0-35431 GCF_015708825.2 Lethenteron reissneri
TGACGACACTGATGACGACACTGATGACGACACTGATGACGACACTGATGACGACACTGATGACGACACTGATGACGACACTGTTGACGACACTGATGACGACACTGATGACGACACTGTTGACGACACTGATGACGACACTGTTGACGACACTGATGACGACACTGTTGACGACACTGATGACGACACTGTTGACGACACTGTTGACGACACTGATGACGACACTGATGACGACACTGATGACGACACTGATGACGACACTGTTGACGACACCGATGACGACACTGATGACGACACTGATGACGACACTGATGACGACACTGTTGACGACACTGATGACGACACTGATGACGACACTGTTGACGACACTGTTGACGACACTGTTGACGACACCGATGACGACACTGATGACGACACTGATGACGACACTGATGACGACACTGTTGACGACACTGTTGACGACACTGATGACGACACTGATGACGACACTGTTGACGACACTGATGACGACACTGTTGACGACACTGATGACGACACTGATGACGACACTGATGACGACACTGATGACGACACTGATGACGACACTGATGACGACACTGATGACGACACTGTTGACGACACTGATGACGACACTGATGACGACACTGTTGACGACACTGATGACGACACTGTTGACGACACTGATGACGACACTGTGACGACACTGATGACGACACTGTTGACGACATGATGACGACACTGATGACGACTGATGACGACACTGATGACGACACTGTTGACGACACTGTTGACGACACTGATGACGACACTGATGACGACACTGATGACGACACTGTTGACGACACTGTTGACGACACTGATGACGACACTGATGACAACACTGATGACGACACTGTTGACGACACTGATGACGACACTGATGATGATGATGATGTCACTGATGACGACACTCACCGTGACGTCTCCCAGGAAGGATCTGCTCATCACCTCCCTCCTCCTCTCACTGATGACGACACTGATGACGTCACTGATGACGTCACTGATGACGTCACTGATGACGACACTGATGACGACACTGTTGACGACACTGACGACGACACTGTTGACGACACTGATGACGACACTGTTGACGACACTGTTGACGACACTGACGACGACACTGACGACGACACTGTTGACGACACTGTTGACGACACTGACGACGACACTGTTGACGACACTGTTGACGACACTGATGACGACACTGTTGACGACACTGTTGACGACACTGATGACGACACTGTTGACGACACTGATGACGACACTGATGACGACACTGATGACGACACTGTTGACGACACTGATGACGACACTGTTGACGACACTGTTGACGACACTGATGACGACACTGATGACGACACTGATGACGACACTGATGACGACACTGATGACGACACTGATGACGACACTGTTGACGACACTGTTGACGACACTGACGACGACACTGATGACGACACTGTTGACGACACTGTTGACGACACTGACGACGACACTGTTGACGACACTGTTGACGACACTGTTGACGACACTGACGACGACACTGTTGACGACACTGTTGACGACACTGACGACGACACTGTTGACGACACTGATGACGACACTGTTGACGACACTGATGACGACACTGTTGACGACACTGTTGACGACACTGACGACGACACTGTTGACGACACTGATGACGACACTGATGACGACACTGATGACGACACTGTTGACGACACTGTTGACGACACTGTTGACGACACTGATGACGACACTGTTGACGACACTGTTGACGACACTGATGACGACACTGTTGACGACACTGATGACGACACTGTTGACGACACTGACGACGACACTGACGACGACACTGACGACGACACTGACGACGACACTGATGACGACACTGACGACGACACTGACGACGACACTGATGACGACACTGATGACGACACTGTTGACGACACTGATGACGACACTGTTGACGACACTGATGACGACACTGTTGACGACACTGACGACGACACTGACGACGACACTGACGACGACACTGACGACGACACTGACGACGACACTGACGACGACACTGACGACGACACTGACGACGACACTGATGACGACACTGATGACGACACTGACGACGACACTGATGACGTCACTGACGACGACACTGATGACGACACTGATGACGACACTGATGACGACACTGATGACGACACTGTTGACGACACTGATGACGACACTGATGACGACACTGTTGACGACACTGACGACGACACTGACGACGACACTGATGACGACACTGTTGACGACACTGATGACGACACTGATGACGACACTGATGACGACACTGATGACGACACTGATGACGACACTGATGACGTCACTGACGACGACACTGACGACGACACTGATGACGACACTGATGACGACACTGATGACGACACTGATGACGACACTGATGACGACACTGTTGACGACACTGATGACGACACTGATGACGACACTGTTGACGACACTGACGACGACACTGACGACGACACTGACGACGACACTGACGACGACACTGACGACGACACTGACGACGACACTGACGACGACACTGACGACGACACTGACGACGACACTGACGACGACACTGACGACGACACTGACGACGACACTGACGACGTCACTGACGACGACACTGACGACGACACTGATGACGACACTGATGACGACACTGACGACGTCACTGACGACGACACTGATGACGTCACTGACGACGACACTGACGACGTCACTGACGACGACACTGACGACGACACTGACGACGACACTGATGACGACACTGACGACGACACTGACGACGACACTGACGACGACACTGACGACGACACTGATGACGACACTGATGACGACACTGATGACGACACTGATGACGACACTGACGACGACACTGACGACGACACTGACGACGACACTGATGACGACACTGACGACGACACTGATGACGACACTGTTGACGACACTGATGACGACACTGATGACGACACTGATGACGACACTGACGACGACACTGACGACGACACTGACGACGACACTGACGACGACACTGACGACGACACTGATGACGACACTGATGACGACACTGATGACGACACTGATGACGACACTGTTGACGACACTGATGACGACACTGATGACGACACTGATGACGACACTGACGACGACACTGTTGACGTCACTGATGACGACACTGATGACGACACTGACGACGACACTGACGATGACACTGTTGACGACACTGTTGACGTCACTGATGACGACACTGATGACGACACTGACGACGACACTGATGACGACACTGACGACGACACTGACGACGACACTGACGACGACACTGACGACGACACTGACGACGACACTGACGACGACACTGACGACGACACTGACGACGACATGACGACGACACTGACGACGACACTGACGACGACACTGACGACGACACTGACGACGACACTGACGACGACACTGACGACGACACTGACGACGACACTGACGACGACACTGACGACGACACTGACGACGACACTGACGACGACACTGACGACGTCACGGACGACGACACTGACGACGACACTGACGACGACACTGATGACGACACTGACGACGTCACTGACGACGACACTGACGACGTCACTGACGACGACACTGACGACGTCACTGACGACGACACTGACGACGACACTGATGACGTCACTGACGACGACACTGACGACGACACTGATGACGACACTGACGACGACACTGACGACGTCACTGACGACGACACTGACGACGTCACTGACGACGACACTGACGACGTCACTGACGACGACACTGACGACGACACTGATGACGACACTGATGACGACACTGACGACGACACTGACGACGACACTGACGACGACACTGATGACGACACTGATGACGACACTGATGACGACACTGATGACGTCACTGATGACGTCACTGATGACGACACTGACGACGACACTGATGACGTCACTGATGACGACACTGACGACGACACTGACGACGACACTGATGACGTCACTGATGACGACACTGACGACGTCACTGACGACGACACTGATGACGACACTGATGACGACACTGATGACGACACTGACGACGACACTGATGACGTCACTGATGACGACACTGACGACGACACTGACGACGACACTGACGACGTCACTGACGACGACACTGACGACGACACTGATGACGACACTGATGACGACACTGATGACGACACTGATGACGACACTGACGACGACACTGACGACGACACTGATGACGTCACTGATGACGACACTGATGACGACACTGACAACGACACTGACGACGTCACTGACGACGACACTGATGACGACACTGATGACGACACTGATGACGACACTGACGACGTCACTGACGACGACACTGATGACGTCACTGACGACGACACTGACGACGTCACTGACGACGACACTGATGACGTCACTGATGACGACACTGACGACGACACTGACGACGTCACTGATGACGTCACTGACGACGACACTGACGACGTCACTGACGACGACACTGACGACGTCACTGACGACGACACTGACGACGTCACTGACGACGACACTGATGACGTCACTGACGACGACACTGACGACGTCACTGACGACGACACTGATGACGTCACTGATGACGACACTGATGACGACACTGACGACGACACTGACGACGTCACTGACGACGACACTGACGACGTCACTGACGACGACACTGATGACGTCACTGATGACGACACTGATGACGACACTGACGACGTCACTGACGACGACACTGATGACGTCACTGACGACGACACTGACGACGTCACTGACGACGACACTGATGACGACACTGATGACGACACTGACGACGTCACTGACGACGACACTGATGACGTCACTGACGACGACACTGATGACGTCACCGATGACGACACTGACGACGTCACTGACGACGTCACTGACGACGACACTGACGACGACACTGATGACGTCACTGACGACGACACTGATGACGTCACCGATGACGACACTGATGACGTCACCGATGACGACACTGACGACGACACTGATGACGTCACCGATGACGTCACTGACGACGACACTGATGACGACACTGACGACGACACTGATGACGTCACCGATGACAACACTGACGAACGACACTGATGACGTCACCGATGACGACACTGACGACGACACTGATGACGACATGATGACGACACTGATGACGACATGACGACGACATGATGACGACACTGATGACGACACTGATGACGACACTGATGACGACACTGATGACGACACTGATGACGACACTGATGACGACACTGACGACGACACTGATGACGACACTGATGACGACACTGATGACGACACTGACGACGACACTGATGACGTCACCGATGACGACACTGACGACGTCACCGATGACGACACTGACGACGACACTGACGACGACACTGATGACGTCACTGACGACGACACTGACGACGTCACCGATGACGACACTGATGACGACACTGACGACGACACTGACGACGACACTGACGACGACACTGACGACGTCACTGACGACGTCACCGATGACGTCACCGATGACGACACTGACGACGACACTGACGACGTCACTGACGACGACACTGACGACGACACTGACGACGACACTGTTGACGACACCGATGACGACACCGATGACGACACTGACGACGACACCGATGACGACACTGATGACGTCACTGATGACGACACTGACGACGACACTGACGACGACACTGACGACGTCACTGACGACGACACTGATGACGACACTGATGACGTCACTGATGACGACACTGACGACGACACTGACGACGACACTGACGACGTCACTGACGACGACACTGACGACGACACTGACGACGACACTGATGACGACACTGATGACGACACTGATGACGACACTGACGACGTCACTGACGACGACACTGACGACGACACTGACGACGACACTGATGACGACACTGACGACGACACTGATGACGTCACCGATGACGACACCGACGACGACACCGATGACGACACTGACGACGTCACTGACGACGTCACTGACGACGACACTGACGACGACACTGATGACGTCACCGATGACGTCACTGACGACGACACTGACGACGTCACTGACGACGACACTGACGACGACACTGTTGACGACACTGATGACGACACTGATGACGACACTGATGACGACACTGTTGACGACACTGTTGACGACACTGATGACGACACTGATGACGACACTGATGACGACACTGTTGACGACACTGTTGACGACACTGATGACGACACTGATGACGACACTGTTGACGACACTGTTGACGACACTGATGACGACACTGATGACGACACTGATGACGACACTGATGACGACACTGATGACGACACTGTTGACGACACTGATGACGACACTGATGACGACACTGATGACGACACTGATGACGACACTGATGACGACACTGATGACGACACTGATGACGACACTGATGACGACACTGATGACGACACTGTTGACGACACTGATGACGACACTGATGACGACACTGATGACGACACTGATGACGACACTGATGACGACACTGTTGACGTCACTGTTGACGACACTGATGACGACACTGATGACGACACTGATGACAACACTGTTGACGTCACTGTTGACGACACTGTTGACGACACTGATGACGACACTGTTGACGACACTGATGACGACACCGATGACGACACCGATGACGACACCGATGACGACACCGATGACGACACTGATGACGACACTGATGACGACACTGATGACAACACTGATGACGACACTGATGACGACACTGATGACGACACTGATGACGACACTGATGACGACACTGTTGACGACACTGATGACGACACTGATGACGACACTGTTGACGACACTGATGACGACACTGATGACGACACTGATGACCACGATGACGACACCGATGACGACACCGATGACGACACCGATGACGACACCGATGACGACACCGATGACGACACCGATGACGACACTGATGACGACACTGATGACGACACTGATGACGACACTGATGACGACACTGATGACGACACTGTTGACGACACTGTTGACGACACTGATGACGACACTGATGACGACACTGATGACGACACTGTTGACGACACTGTTGACGACACCGATGACGACACCGATGACGACACCGATGACGACACCGATGACGACACTGATGACGACACTGATGACGACACTGATGACGACACTGTTGACGACACTGATGACAACACTGATGACGACACTGATGACGACACTGATGACGACACTGACGACGACACTGTTGACGACACTGTTGACGACACTGTTGACGACACTGATGACGACACTGTTGACGACACTGATGACGACACTGATGACGACACTGATGACGACACTGATGACGACACTGTGACGACACTGATGACGACACTGATGACAAACACTGATGACGACATGATGACGACACTGATGACGACACTGTTGACGACACTGATGACGACACTGATGACAACACTGATGACGACACTGATGACGACACTGTTGACGACACTGTTGACGACACTGATGACGACACTGATGACGACACTGTTGACGACACTGTTGACGACACTGATGACGACACTGATGACAACACTGATGACGACACTGTTGACGACACTGATGACGACACTGTTGACGACACTGATGACGACACTGATGACAACACTGATGACGACACTGATGACGACACTGTTGACGACACTGTTGACGACACTGATGACGACACTGATGACGACACTGTTGACGACACTGATGACAACACTGATGACGACACTGTTGACGACACTGATGACGACACTGTTGACGACACTGTTGACGACACTGATGACGACACTGATGACAACACTGATGACGACACTGTTGACGACACTGATGACACTGTTGACGACACTGTTGACCACTGTTGACGACACTGTTGACGACATGATGACGACACTGATGACGACACTGATGACGACACTGATGACGACACTGATGACGACATGATGACGACACTGATGACGACACTGATGACGACACTGATGACGACACTGTTGACGACACTGATGACGACACTGATGACGACACTGATGACGACACTGTTGACGACACTGATGACGACACTGATGACGACACTGATGACGACACTGATGACGACTGATGACCACTGATGACGACATGATGACACTGTTGACGACATGTTGACGACACTGATGACGACACTGTTGACGACACTGATGACGACACTGATGACGACACTGATGACGACACTGATGACGACACTGATGACGACACTGATGACGACACTGTTGACGACACTGATGACGACACTGATGACGACACTGATGACGACACTGACGACGACACTGTTGACGACACTGTTGACGACACTGTTGACGACACTGATGACGACACTGATGACGACACTGTTGACGACACTGATGACGACACTGATGACGACACTGATGACGACACTGACGACGACACTGTTGACGACACTGTTGACGACACTGTTGACGACACTGATGACGACACTGTTGACGACACTGTTGACGACACTGTTGACGACACTGATGACGACACTGATGACGACACTGTTGACGACACTGTTGACGACACTGATGACGACACTGATGACGACACTGTTGACGACACTGTTGACACTGTTGACGACACTGTTGACGACACTGACGACACTGTTGACGACACTGTTGACGACACTGATGACGACACTGTTGACGACACTGTTGACGACACTGACGACACTGTTGACGACACTGTTGACGACACTGATGACGACACTGTTGACGACACTGTTGACGACACTGACGACACTGTTGACGACACTGTTGACGACACTGATGACGACACTGTTGACGACACTGTTGACGACACTGTTGACAACACTGATGACGACACTGTTGACGACACTGTTGACGACACTGTTGACAACACTGATGACGACACTGTTGACGACACTGTTGACGACACTGTTGACGACACTGATGACGACACTGTTGACGACACTGTTGACGACACTGTTGACAACACTGATGACGACACTGATGACGACACTGATGACGACACTGATGACGACACTGATGACGACACTGTTGACGACACTGTTGACGACACTGATGACGACACTGTTGACGACACTGTTGACGACTGTTGACGACACTGTTGACGACACTGTTGACGACACTGATGACGACACTGATGACGACACTGTTGACGACACTGTTGACGACACTGTTGACGACACTGTTGACGACACTGTTGACGACACTGATGACGACACTGTTGACGACACTGATGACGACACTGATGACAACACTGATGACAACACTGTTGACGACACTGATGATGACACTGATGACAACACTGTTGACAACACTGATGACAACACTGTTGACAACACTGTTGACGACACTGATGACGACACTGTTGACAACACTGATGACGACACTGATGATGACACTGTTGACGACACTGATGACGACACTGTTGACGACACTGATGACGACACTGTTGACGACACTGATGACGACACTGATGACGACACTGATGACGACACTGTTGACGACACTGTTGACGACACTGTTGACGACACTGATGACAACACTGATGACAACACTGTTGACGACACTGTTGACGACACTGATGACAACACTGATGACGACACTGATGACAACACTGTTGACAACACTGATGACGACACTGATGACGACACTGATGACGACACTGTTGACGACACTGATGACAACACTGATGACGACACTGTTGACGACACTGATGACAACACTGATGACGACACTGATGACGACACTGATGACGACACTGTTGACGACACTGATGACAACACTGTTGACGACACTGTTGACGACACTGATGACGACACTGATGACGACACTGTTGACGACACTGATGACGACACTGATGACGACACTGTTGACGACACTGATGACGACACTGATGACGACACTGATGACGACACTGTTGACGACACTGATGACAACACTGTTGACGACACTGTTGACGACACTGATGACGACACTGTTGACGACACTGTTGACGACACTGTTGACGACACTGATGACGACACTGATGACGACACTGATGACGACACTGATGACGACACTGTTGACGACACTGTTGACGACACTGTTGACGACACTGATGACGACACTGTTGACGACACTGTTGACAACACTGTTGACGACACTGTTGACGACACTGATGACAACACTGATGACGACACTGTTGACGACCTGTTGACAACACTGTTGACGACACTGTTGACGAACACTGATGACGACACTGTTGACGACACTGTTGACGACACTGTTGACGACACTGATGACGACACTGATGACGACACTGATGACGACACTGATGACGACACTGATGACAACACTGTTGACGACACTGATGACGACACTGATGACGACACTGATGACGACACTGATGACGACACTGTTGACGACACTGATGACGACACTGATGACGACACTGATGACGACACTGATGACGACACTGATGACAACACTGTTGACGACACTGTGACGACACTGATGATGACACTGTTGACGACATGATGACGACACTGATGACGACACTGTTGACAACACTGTTGACAACACTGTTGACAACACTGTTGACAACACTGTTGACAACACTGTTGACGACACTGATGACGACACTGATGACGACACTGTTGACGACACTGTTGACAACACTGTTGACAACACTGTTGACAACACTGTTGACAACACTGTTGACAACACTGTTGACGACACTGATGACGACACTGTTGACGACACTGTTGACAACACTGTTGACGACACTGTTGACGACACTGTTGACGACACTGTTGACAACACTGTTGACAACACTGTTGACGACACTGTTGACGACACTGTTGACAACACTGTTGACGACACTGTTGACGACACTGTTGACGACACTGTTGACGACACTGTTGACAACACTGTTGACGACACTGATGACGACACTGTTGACAACACTGTTGACGACACTGTTGACAACACTGTTGACAACACTGTTGACAACACTGATGACAACACTGTTGACAACACTGTTGACAACACTGTTGACAACACTGTTGACAACACTGTTGACGACACTGTTGACGACACTGATGACGACACTGATGACGACACTGTTGACAACACTGTTGACGACACTGTTGACGACACTGATGACGACACTGTTGACAACACTGTTGACGACACTGATGACGACACTGATGACGACACTGTTGACAACACTGTTGACGACACGTTGACGACACTGATGACGACACTGTTGACAACACTGTTGACGACATGATGACGACACTGATGACGACACTGATGACGACACTGTTGACGACACTGATCGACTGTTGACGACACTGATGACGACACTGATGACGACACTGTTGACGACACTGTTGACGACACTGTTGACGACACTGTGACGACACTGTGACGACACTGATGACGACACTGTTGACGACACTGTTGACGACACTGATGACGACACTGATGACGACACTGTTGACGACACTGTTGACGACACTGATGACGACATGATGACGACACTGATGACGACACTGTGACGACAACTGATGACGACACTGATGACGACACTGTTGACGACACTGTTGACGACACTGTTGACGACACTGATGACGACACTGTTGACGACACTGATGACGACACTGTTGACGACACTGATGACGACACTGTTGACGACACTGTTGACGACACTGTTGACGACACTGTTGACGACACTGATGACGACACTGTGACGACACTGTTGACGACACTGTTGACGACACTGTTGACGGACACTGTTGACGACACTGTGACGACACTGATGACAACACTGATGACAACACTGTTGACAACACTGATGACAACATGATGACGACACTGATGACGACACTGTGACGACACTGATGACACACTGATGACAACACTGTTGACGACATGATGACGACACTGTTGACGACACTGATGACGACACTGATGACAACACTGTTGACAACACTGATGACAACACTGATGACGACACTGTTGACAACACTGATGACAACACTGATGACAACACTGTTGACAACACTGATGACAACACTGATGACGACACTGATGACGACACTGTTGACGACACTGATGACAACACTGTGACAACACTGTTGACGGACATGATGACACTGTTGACGACACTGATGACGACACTGATGACAACACTGTTGACAACACTGATGACAACACTGATGACGACACTGATGACGACACTGTTGACGACACTGATGACGACACTGATGACGACACTGTTGACGACACTGATGACGACACTGTTGACGACACTGATGACGACACTGATGACGACACTGTTGACGACACTGTTGACGACACTGTTGACGACACTGTTGACGACACTGATGACGACACTGTTGACGACACTGATGACGACACTGTGACGACACTGTTGACGACACTGATGCGACACTGTTGACGACACTGATGACGACACTGATGACGACACTGTTGACGACACTGATGACAACACTGTTGACGACACTGTTGACGACACTGTGACGACACTGTTGACGACACTGTTGACGACACTGGACGACACTGATGACGACACTGATGACGACATGTTGACGACACTGATGACGACACTGTTGACGACACTGTTGACGACATGTGACGACATGATGACGACACTGATGACGACACTGATGACACACTGTGACGACACTGATGACGACACTGATGACGACACTGATGACGACACTGATGACGACATGATGACGACACTGATGACGACACTGATGACGACACTGATGACGACACTGATGACGACACTGATGACGACTGATGACGACACTGTGACGACTGACGACGTCAGACGACGACACTGACGACGTCACTGATGACGACACTGATGACGACACTGTGACGACACTGATGACGACACTGATGACGACACTGATGACGACATGATGACGACACTGATGACGACACTGATGACGACACTGATGATGACACTGATGACGACACTGATGACGACACTGATGACGACACTGATGACGACACTGATGACGACTGATGACGACACTGATGACGACACTGATGACGACACTGTGACGACACTGATGACGACACTGATGACGACACTGATGACGACACTGATGACGACACTGATGACGACACTGATGACGACACTGATGACGACACTGATGACGACATGTGACGACACTGATGACGACACTGATGACGACACTGTGACGACACTGTTGACGACACTGATGACGACACTGATGACGACACTGTGACGACACTGATGACGACACTGTTGACGACATGATGACGACACTGTTGACGACACTGATGACGACACTGTTGACGACACTGATGACGACACTGTTGACGACACTGATGACGACACTGTTGACGACACTGATGACGACACTGATGACGACACTGTTGACGACACTGATGACGACACTGTTGACGACACTGATGACGACACTGTTGACGACACTGATGACGACACTGATGACGACACTGTTGACGACACTGTTGACGACACTGATGACGACACTGATGACGACATGATGACGACACTGATGACGACATGATGACGACACTGATGACGACACTGTGACGACACTGATGACGACACTGATGACGACACTGATGACGACACTGTTGACGACACTGATGACGACACTGATGAGACACTGATGACGACATGATGACGACACTGATGACGACACTGATGACGACACTGATGACGACACTGATGACGACACTGATGACGACATGATGACCACTGATGACGACACTGATGACGACACTGTTGACGACACTGATGACGACACTGATGACACTGATGACGACATGATGACGACACTGATGACGACACTGATGACGACACTGATGACGACACTGTGACGACACTGTTGACGACACTGATGACGACACTGATGACGACATGCTGACGACACTGATGACGACACTGTTGACGACACTGATGACGACACTGATGACGACACTGATGACGACATGTTGACGACACTGTGACGACACTGATGACGACACTGATGCCGACAATGATGACGACACTGATGACGACATGATGACGACACTGATGACGACACTGTGACGACACTGATGACGACACTGATGACGACACTGATGACGACACTGATGACGACATGTTGACGACACTGTGACGGACACTTGCGGACACTGATGACGACACTGATGACGACACTGATGACGACATGATGACGACACTGTTGACGACACTGTTGACGACACTGATGACGACACTGATGACGACACTGAGGACGACATGATGACGACTGATGACGACACTGATGACGACATGATGACGACACTGTTGACGACACTGATGACGACACTGATGACGACACTGATGACGACACTGATGACGACACTGATGACGACATGATGACGACACTGTTGACGACTGATGACGACACTGATGACGACACTGCGACGACACTGACGACGACACTGTTGACGACACTGATGACGACACTGTGACGACACTGTTGACGACACTGATGACGACACTGTTGACGACACTGATGACGACACTTGACGACACTGTTGACGACACTGATGACGACACTGTTGACGACACTGTTGACGACACTGATGACAACATGATGACGACACTGTTGACGACACTGATGACGACACTGATGACGACACTGTTGACGACACTGTTGACGACACTGATGACGACACTGATGACGACACTGATGACGACACTGTTGACGACACTGTGACGACATGATGACGACACTGATGACGCTGGACGACACTGTGACGACACTGATGACGACACTGATGACGACACTGTTGACGACACTGTTGACGACACTGATGACGACACTGTTGACGACACTGTGACGACACTGATGACGAACTGTTGACGACACTGATGACGACACTGATGACGACACTGTTGACGACACTGTTGACGACACTGATGCGACATGATGACGACTGATGACACACTGTTGACGACACTGTTGACGACACTGTTGACGACACTGATGAGACATGATGACACACTGATGACGACACTGTTGACGACACTGTTGACGACACTGTGACGACACTGATGACAACACTGATGACAACATGTGACGACACTGATGACGACACTGATGACGACACTGATGACGACACTGATGACGACACTGATGACGACACTGATGACGACACTGTTGACGACACTGTTGACGACACTGATGACGACACTGATGACAACACTGTTGACGACACTGATGACGACATGATGACGACACTGTTGACGACACTGATGACGACACTGATGACGACACTGATGACGACACTGTTGACGACACTGTTGACGAACACTGATGACGACACTGATGACGACACTGTTGACGACACTGATGACGACACTGATGACGACACTGTTGACGGACACTGATGACGACACTGTGACGACACTGATGACGACACGATGACGACACTGATGACGACACTGTTGACGACATGATGACGACACTGATGACGACACTGATGACGACACTGATGACGACACTGATGACGACACTGATGACGGACACTGTTGACGACACTGATGACGACATGATGACGACACTGTTGACGACACTGATGACGACACTGTTGACGACACTGATGACGCCACTGATGCGACTGATGACGACACTGTTGACGACACTGATGACGACACCTGATGACGACACTGTTGAAACTGATGACGACACTGATGACGACTGATGACGACATGATGACGACACTGATGACGACACTGATGACGACACTGATGACGACACTGATGACGACACTGTTGACGACACTGATGACGACACTGATGACGACACTGTGACGACATGATGACGACACTGATGACGACACTGATGACGACACTGTTGACGACACTGATGACGGACACTGATGACGACACTGTTGACGACATGTTGAAACACTGATGACGACACTGATGACGACATGATGACGACACTGATGACGACACTGTTGACACATGACGACACTGATGACGACACTGTTGACGACAATGAGAACTGATGACGACAATGATGACGACACTGACGACGACACTGCGACGACACTGATGACGACACTGTTGACACTGATGACGACACTGATGACGACACTGTTGACGACACTGATGACGACACTGATGACGACACTGTTGACGACACTGATGACGACACTGATGACGACACTGTTGACGACACTGATGACGACACTGATGACGACACTGATGACGACACTGATGACGACATGATGACGACACTGATGACGACATGTGACGACACTGCTGACGACACTGTGACGACACTGTTGACGACACTGATGACGACACTGATGACGACACTGTTGACGACACTGATGACGACACTGATGACGACACTGATGACGACACTGTTGACGACACTGATGACGACACTGATGACGACACTGATGACGACACTGATGACGACACTGATGACGACACTGATGACGACACTGATGACGACACTGATGACGACACTGTTGCGACACTGTTGAGACACTGATGACGACACTGATGACGACACTGTTGACGACACTGTTGACGACACTGTTGACGACACTGTTGACGACACTGTTGACGACACTGATGACGACATGTTGACGACACTGATGACGACACTGTTGACGACACTGGACGACACTGTTGACGACACTGATGACAACACTGTTGACGACATGATGACGACACTGATGACGACACTGTTGACGCACTGTTGACGACACTGTTGACGACACTGATGACGACACTGATGACGACACTGTTGACGACACTGTTGACGACACTGTTGACGACACTGTTGACGACACTGTTGACGACACTGATGACGACACTGTTGACGACACTGATGACGACACTGTTGACGACACTGTTGACGACACTGATGACGACACTGTTGACGACACTGATGACGACACTGATGACAACACTGTTGACGACACTGATGACGACACTGATGACGACACTGATGACGACACTGATGACGACACTGTTGACGACACTGATGACGACACTGTTGACGACACTGATGACGACACTGATGACGACACTGATGACGACACTGATGACAACACTGTTGACGACATGATGACGACACTGATGACGACACTGACGACGACACTGATGACGACACTGATGACGACACTGATGACGACACTGATGACGACACTGATGACGACACTGATGACAACACTGTTGACGACACTGATGACGACACTGATGACGACACTGATGACGACACTGATGACGACACTGATGACGACACTGATGACGACACTGTTGACGACACTGATGACGACACTGATGACGACACTGTTGACGACTGATGACGACACTGATGACGACACTGACGACGACACTGATGACGACACTGTTGACGACACTGTTGACGACACTGTTGACGACACTGATGACGACACTGATGACGACACTGATGACGACACTGATGACGACACTGTTGATGACACTGATGACGACACTGATGACGACACTGATGACGACACTGATGACGACACTGTTGACGACACTGTTGACGACACTGATGACGACACTGATGACGACACTGTTGACGACACTGATGACAACACTGTTGACGACACTGTTGACGACACTGTTGACGACACTGATGACGACACTGATGACAACACTGTTGACGACACTGATGACGACACTGATGACGACACTGACGACGACACTGATGACGACACTGATGACGACACTGATGACGACACTGATGACGACACTGATGACGACACTGATGACAACACTGTTGACGACACTGATGACGACACTGATGACGACACTGATGACGACACTGATGACGACACTGATGACGACACTGATGACGACACTGTTGACGACACTGATGACGACACTGATGACGACACTGTTGACGACACTGATGACGACACTGATGACGACACTGACGACGACACTGATGACGACACTGTTGACGACACTGTTGACGACACTGTTGACGACACTGATGACGACACTGATGACGACACTGATGACGACACTGATGACGACACTGTTGATGACACTGATGACGACACTGATGACGACACTGATGACGACACTGATGACGACACTGTTGACGACACTGTTGACGACACTGATGACGACACTGATGACGACACTGTTGACGACACTGATGACGACACTGTTGATGACACTGATGACGACACTGATGACGACACTGATGACGACACTGATGACGACACTGATGACGACACTGTTGACGACACTGTTGACGACACTGTTGACGACACTGATGACGACACTGATGACGACACTGTTGACGACACTGTTGACGACACTGTTTGACGACACTGATGACGACACTGATGACGACACTGATGACGACACTGATGACGACACTGTTGACGACACTGTTGACGACACTGTTGACAACACTGTTGACGACACTGATGACGACACTGTTGATGACACTGTTGACGACACTGATGACGACACTGATGACAACACTGATGACGACACTGATGACGACACTGTTGATGACACTGTTGATGACACTGATGACGACACTGATGACAACACTGATGACGACACTGATGACGACACTGATGACAACACTGATGACGACACTGATGACGACACTGTTGATGACACTGTTGATGACACTGATGACGACACTGTTGACAACACTGTTGACGACACTGATGACGACACTGTTGATGACACTGATGACGACACTGATGACAACACTGATGACGACACTGATGACGACACTGATGACAACACTGATGACGACACTGATGACGACACTGTTGATGACACTGATGACGACACTGTTGATGACACTGATGACGACACTGATGACGACACTGTTGACGACACTGTTGACGACACTGTTGACGACACTGATGACGACACTGTTGACGACACTGATGACGACACTGTTGATGACACTGATGACGACACTGATGACAACACTGATGACGACACTGATGACGACACTGATGACAACACTGATGACGACACTGATGACGACACTGATGACGACACTGATGACAACACTGATGACGACACTGTTGACAACACTGATGACAACACTGATGACAACACTGTTGACGACACTGTTGACGACACTGTTGACGACACTGATGACGACACTGATGACGACACTGATGACGACACTGTTGACGACACTGTTGACGACACTGTTGACGACACTGTTGACGACACTGTTGACGACACTGTTGACGACACTGATGACGACACTGTTGACGACACTGATGACGACACTGTTGACGACACTGATGACGACACTGATGACGACACTGTTGACGACACTGATGACGTCACTGATGACGACACTGATGACGACACTGATGACGACACTGTTGACGACACTGATGACGACACTGTTGACGACACTGATGACGACACTGATGACGACACTGTTGACGACACTGTTGACGACACTGTTGACGACACTGTTGACGACACTGTTGACGACACTGTTGACGACACTGATGACGACACTGTTGACGACACTGTTGACGACACTGATGACGACACTGATGACGACACTGATGACGACACTGTTGACAACACTGATGACGACACTGTTGACGACACTGATGACGACACTGTTGACGACACTGATGACGACACTGATGACGACACTGACGACGACACTGATGACGACACTGATGATGACACTGATGATGACACTGTTGACGACACTGTTGACGACACTGACGACGACACTGATGACGACACTGATGACGACACTGTTGACGACACTGATGACGACACTGATGACGTCACTGATGACGACACTGTTGACGACACTGATGACGACACTGATGACGTCACTGTTGACGACACTGATGACGACACTGATGACGTCACTGATGACGACACTGATGACGACACTGATGACGACACTGTTGACGACACTGTTGACGACACTGATGACGACACTGATGACGACACTGATGACGACACTGTTGACGACACTGATGACGACACTGATGACGTCACTGTTGACGACACTGATGACGACACTGATGACGTCACTGTTGACGACACTGTTGACGACACTGTTGACGACACTGATGACGACACTGATGACGTCACTGATGACGACACTGATGACGACACTGATGACGACACTGATGACGACACTGTTGACGACACTGATGACGACACTGATGACGTCACTGATGACGACACTGATGACGACACTGATGACGACACTGTTGACGACACTGTTGACGACACTGATGACGACACTGATGACGACACTGATGACGACACTGATGACGACACTGATGACGACACTGTTGACGACACTGATGACGACACTGATGACGTCACTGATGACGACACTGATGACGACACTGTTGACGACACTGATGACGACACTGATGACGACACTGATGACGACACTGATCGACACTGACGACGACACTGATGACGACACTGTTGACGACACTGATGACGACACTGATGACGACACTGATGACGACACTGTTGACGACACTGATGACGACACTGATCGACACTGATGACGACACTGATGACGACACTGACGACGACACTGATGACGACACTGTTGACGACACTGATGACGACACTGATGACGACACTGATGACGACACTGATGATGACGACCTGATGACGACATGATGACGACACTGATGACGACACTGATGACGACACTGATGACGACACTGTTGACGACACTGATGACGACACTGATGACGTCACTGATGACGACACTGATGACGACACTGTTGACGACACTGATGACGACACTGATGACGACACTGATGACGACACTGACGACGACACTGATGACGACACTGTTGACGACACTGATGACGACACTGATGACGACACTGATGACGACACTGTTGACGACACTGATGACGACACTGATGACGACACTGATGACGACACTGATGACGACACTGATGACGACACTGATGACGACACTGTTGACGACACTGATGACGACACTGATGACGACACTGATGACGACACTGATGACGACACTGATGACGACACTGATGACGACACTGATGACGACACTGTTGACGACACTGATGACGACACTGATGACGTCACTGATGACGACACTGATGACGACACTGTTGACGACACTGATGACGACACTGTTGACGACACTGATGACGACACTGATGACGACACTGACGACATGATGACGACACTGATGACGACACTGTTGACGACACTGATGACGACACTGATGACGTCACTGATGACGACACTGATGACGACACTGTTGACGACATGATGACGACACTGATGACGACACTGATGACGACACTGATGACGACACTGATGACGACACTGACGACGACACTGATGACGACACTGATGACGACACTGTTGACGACACTGATGACGACACTGATGACGACACTGATGACGACACTGACGACGACACTGATGACGACACTGATGACGACACTGATGACGACACTGATGACGACACTGACGACGACACTGATGACGACACTGACGACGACACTGATGACGACACTGATGACGACACTGATGACGACACTGATGACGACACTGACGACGACACTGATGACGACACTGATGACGACACTGATGACGACACTGATGACGACACTGATGACGACACTGATGACGACACTGATGACGACACTGATGACGACACTGATGACGTCACTGATGACGACACTGATGACGACACTGATGACGTCACTGATGACGACACTCACCGTGACGTCCCCCAGGAAGGATCTGCTCATCACGTCCCTCCTCCTGTGGCGAGCGGCGTCCTCCTTGGGGCCCGCGGGGCGACGAGAAGATGGCGACGAGGTGGAGGTGGTGGAGAAGGTGGACGTGGGGGTGGAGAAGGTGGACGTGGAGGAGGTGGAGAAGGTGGACGTGGGGGTGAAGGTGGAGTTGAGGAAGGTGGAGGGGGTGAGGAAGGAGGTGGGGGAGGTGGAGGAGGTGGAGGAGGAGGTGGAGGAGGTGGAGGTGGAGGAGGAGGTGGAGTAGGTAGGCGATGAGGAGGAAAAGGTGGTGGTGGAGGTGGAGGAGGTGGTAGGGGAGGTGAGGAAGGTGGAGGTGGTGGAGTAGGTGGTGGAGGTGGAAAAGCAGGAGGTGGAGGAGGTGGGGAAGGTGGACGAGGTGAGGAAGGAGGTGGGGGACGATGAAAAGCGTGGGATGGAGGAGAATGAAGAGGTGAATGAGTTGAATGAGTTGAATGAGTTGAATGATGATGAGGTGAGTTGCTGGTGGTGGCAAGGGTGACCCCCAGGCGAGCTCAGGCTTCGTGCCGCCAGCCTCAGCAGGCCCCGGCGTTGCCGCGGCAACAGCAGCAGGCGGGCGGCCATTGCTGTGGGCGGAGTCACAGAGTCGTGAGTAGAGTATAGTGTAGTGTAGTGTATAGTGTAGTGTATAGTGTAGTGTAGTAGTGTATAGTGTAGTGTATAGTGTAGTGTATAGTGTAGTGTATAGTGTAGTGTATAGTATAGTTGTATAGTGTAGTGTAGTAGTGTATAGTGTAGTAGTGTATAGTGTAGTAGTGTATAGTGTAGTAGTGTATAGTGTAGTAGTGTATAGTGTAGTAGTGTATAGTGTAGTGTATAGTGTAGTAGTGTATAGTGTAGTAGTGTATAGTGTAGTAGTGTATAGTGTAGTAGTGTATAGTGTAGTGTATAGTGTAGTAGTGTATAGTGTAGTAGTGTAGTGTATAGTGTAGTGTATAGTATAGTGTAGTAGTGTATAGTGTAGTAGTGTATAGTGTAGTAGTGTATAGTGTAGTAGTGTATAGTGTAGTAGTGTATAGTGTAGTGTAGTGTAGTGTAGTAGTGTATAGTGTAGTAGTGTATAGTGTAGTAGTGTATAATGTAGTGGTGTATAGTGTAGTAGTGTATAGTGTAGTAGTGTATAGTGTAGTGTATAGTGTAGTAGTGTATAGTGTAGTAGTGTATAGTGTAGTAGTGTATAGTGTAGTAGTGTATAGTGTAGTAGTGTATAGTGTAGTAGTGTATAGTGTAGTAGTGTATAGTGTTGCCGCGGCAACAACAGCAGCAGCAGGCGGGCGGCCATTGCTGGGGGCGGAGTCACAGAGTCACCAAAGTTCCTGTACCTGACACCATCGCAATCATTGAAGACTTGGTTCATCAAGGACTGAATGCTGGGGTAGCCCCCCTGGTGAGACGTTGCTTAACCAACACATGCTCCACCTGGAATGGAACTTTCTACAAGCAAACTGAGGGCACCCCAATGGGCTCCTCCCCATCTCCGGTTGTAGCCAACGTTTTCCTGGAGAAATTTGAGACTGACACCATCCAGACCGCCACTCTACGCCCGACCTCGTGGAAGAGGTACGTAGACGACACTTTTGTCATCTGGCCACACGGCCGGCCTGCTCTGGACCAATTCCTCGACCACATCAATTCCATACACCCAGCCATCAGATTCACCATGGAAGTCGAAAAAGATGGCAAGCTACCCTTTTTGGATGTCCTAATTAAAAGGAGACCTGATGGTTCAATGAGCCACTCTGTCTACGGCAGGGGTCGGCAACCAAAATAACAAGAAGAGCCATTTCTTTCCAATTCGGTACAAAATTCAGTATTTCAAGAGCCGCAATGCATCTGAGTACATACGTACTCATCGTTAAGAAGCAGCCCGTAAAGAGCCGCATGCGGCTCCGGAGCCGTAGGTTGCCGACCCCTGGTCTACGGGAAAGCCACCCATACGGATGCTTACCTAAAACCGGATTCCCACCACCATCCATCCCAGAAGAATTCCCTCATCAAGACTCTATACCATAGAGCCCAATGCATCTCCGACCAGGAACACATTGGCAGTGAACTCAAACACGTACGCCAAGCAGACTTGAAACATGGTAGGACAAACACCTCAGCCGTGGCAGATCACTGTTACAATTCAGTGGGCTCAAATGATATTGACTTCTCAAAGACAGAGGTTCTCTGCAAGCCATCTGGCTACCATGAGAGATTCGTTCATGAGGCGATCCACATATACAAACACAGAGACAATTTTAACCGAGAAGATGGATTCTGGCTCTCGGCAATCATTGGAAGGACGTAATAAACCATTTTGGATCTTAACTGATTGTGTTCACGTTTACGGTGACTCTCAGACCGCGTTCCACTCACTGGCATTGACTAGATATCTTGTATTCTCCGCAGGGAATGGATTCTTTGCTCCGCTGCAAATTTCTCCCACACTACTCTCCCATTGACATATTTCGTTGCTTCCTCTTAGCATCTTTCACACGACGGTCAATGGTACAGCGTATAATAACAAATAGTATACAAATGTATATGCTTAATACAATGTACAAAGTAATATATACTACCGTAATTGTATAGTGAATATACAGCAGTGCGATGCACATTAGGGTGGGTAGAATAATACGGTGTAATATTACAGGTGGTTTATAGCAATACAATATATAGTTTAATGTTGGGTTTGTCTATGGCAGTATATAGTACGGTGTAGACTCGTGCGATGTAAGAGAAAAAAAGTTTAGCTGGAAGCATATTA
The DNA here is from genome assembly GCF_015708825.2 of Lethenteron reissneri. Classification (NCBI taxonomy): domain Eukaryota; kingdom Metazoa; phylum Chordata; class Hyperoartia; order Petromyzontiformes; family Petromyzontidae; genus Lethenteron; species Lethenteron reissneri. Next base: position 24,832 of record NW_026891665.1, read on the forward strand.
TATTTTTTACGACGTAGAATTGCAATGTATTACTTACTGTTAGTAACTCAGCTTATTGTAGAGTATAGTAAGTATACTGATGATACTATGAAGTTTATACTTTAGTTGTTTATGTGATGGTTTTAGTTACTGCAGCTACATACTATTAACATTTCTTCCCTTTATTAATGCTACCCCTATCCCCTCCCTTTGATGCTGCTAATCCTGCATAATGCACGGGCATAAGTAGTACTAATCACATACCTGCATTTCCCATATCCCCTCCCTGTGATGCTGCTAATCCTGCATAATGCACGGGCATAAGTAGTACTAATCACATACCTGCATTTCCCATATCCCCTCCCTTTGATGCTGCTAATCCTGCATAATGCACGGGCATAAGTAGTACTAATCACATACCTGCATTTCCCATATCCCCTCCCTTTGATGCTGCTAATCCTGCATAATGCACGGGCATAAGTAGTACTAATCACATACCTGCATTTCCCATATCCCCTCCCTTTGATGCTGCTAATCCTGCATAATGCACGGGCATAAGTAGTACTAATCACATACCTGCATTTCCCATATCCCCTCCCTTTGATGCTGCTAATCCTGCATAATGCACGGGCATAAGTAGTACTAATCACATACCTGCATTTCCCATATCCCCTCCTTTGATGCTGCTAATCCTGCATAATGCACGGGCATAAGTAGTACTAATCACATACCTGCATTTCCCATATCCCCTCCCTTTGATGCTGCTAATCCTGCATAATGCACGGGCATAAGTAGTACTAATCACATACCTGCATTTCCCATATCCCCTCCCTGTGATGCTGCTAATGCTGCATAATGCACGGGCATAAGTAGTACTAATCACATACCTGCATTTCCCATATCCCCTCCCTTTGATGCTGCTAATCCTGCATAATGCACGGGCATAAGTAGTACTAATCACATACCTGCATTTCCCATATCCCCTCCCTGTGATGCTGCTAATGCTGCATAATGCACGGGCATAAGTAGTACTAATCACATACCTGCATTTCCCATATCCCCTCCCTTTGATGCTGCTAATCCTGCATAATGCACGGGCATAAGTAGTACTAATCACATACCTGCATTTCCCATATCCCCTCACTTTGATGCTGCTAAACCTGCATAATGCACGGGCATAAGTAGTACTAACTCACATACCTGCATTTCCCATATCCCCTCCCTTTGATGCTGCTAATCCTGCATAATGCACGGGCATAAGTAGTACTAATCACATACCTGCATTTCCCATAAATATTCAAAATTCCTCTTGATATGCAAATTATTTTGTCAATGCGCCCTTTCACCCCCTTCCTACCCAGCTTATATACATGCTCCAAGCTCGTGTGCCGTTTCATTCAGACGCTGTCACCTCGGCAGACCTGGTTTTCACCTGAGGACGGCTGCTTGCGTTGTGGCCGAAACGTCGTGAGAATTGTATTTTATTATGTTTTATTTTTATTATTTGTTACTTCCCTTCTATGTGACTTTACCGAAAGAACCAAGAAGGTATATAGTGTAGTGTAGTAGTGTAGTGTAGTAGTGTATAGTGTAGTAGTGTAGTGTATAGTGTAGTGTATTAGTGTAGTGTAGTAGTGTATAGTGTAGTGTAGTAGTGTAGTAGTGTATAGTGTAGTAGTGTATAGTGTAGTGTAGTAGTGTAGTAGTGTAGTGTATAGTGTAGTGTGTAGTAGTGTATAGTGTAATGTATAGTGATGTAGTGTATAGTATTGTAGTGTATAGTAGTGTGTAGTGTTTAGTAGTGTAGTGCATAGTGTAGTGTATGGCAGTGTGTAGTGTATAGTGTAGTGTATAGTAGTGTATAGTAGTGTAGTGTATAGTAGTGTATAGTGTAGTGTATAGTGTAGTGTATAGTAGTGTATAGTGTATAGTAGTGTAGTGTAATGTAGTGTATAGTAGTGTATAGTGTAGTGTATAGTAGTGTATAGTGTAGTGTATAGTGTAGTGTAGTGTAATGTAGTGTATAGTAGTGTAGTGTATAGTGGTGTAGTGTATAGTGGTGTAGTGTATAGTGGTGTAGTGTATAGTGGTGTAGTGTATAGTAGTGTAGTGTATAGTGGTGTAGTGTATAGTGGTGTAGTGTATAGTGGTGTAGTGTATAGTAGTGTAGTGTATAGTAGTGTGTAGTGTATAGTAGTGTAGTGTATAGTAGTGTAGTGTATAGTAGTGTAGTGTATAGTGGTGTAGTGTATAGTGGTGTAGTGTATAGTAGTGTAGTGTATAGTAGTGTATAGTAGTGTATAGTGTAGTGTATAGTAGTGTATAGTGTAGTGTATAGTAGTGTATAGTGTAGTGTATAGTGTAGTGTAGTGTAATGTAGTGTATAGTAGTGTAGTGTATAGTGGTGTAGTGTATAGTGGTGTAGTGTATAGTAGTGTAGTGTATAGTAGTGTAGTGTATAGTGGTGTAGTGTATAGTGGTGTAGTGTATAGTAGTGTAGTGTATAGTGGTGTAGTGTATAGTGGTGTAGTGTATAGTAGTGTAGTGTATAGTAGTGTGTAGTGTATAGTAGTGTAGTGTATAGTAGTGTAGTGTATAGTAGTGTAGTGTATAGTAGTGTAGTGTATAGTGGTGTAGTGTATAGTGGTGTAGTGTATAGTAGTGTAGTGTATAGTAGTGTATAGTAGTGTATAGTGTAGTGTATAGTAGTGTATAGTGTAGTGTATAGTAGTGTATAGTGTAGTGTATAGTAGTGTGTAGTAGTGTAGTGTATAGTAGTGTAGTGGTATAGTAGTGTAGTGTATAGTAGGTAGTGTATAGTAGTGTAGGTAGTAGGTAGGTATAGTAGTGTAGTGTATAGTAGGGAGGTATAGTAGTGTAGTGTATAGTAGTGTTATAGTAGTGTAGTGTATAGTAGTGTAGTGTATAGTAGTGTAGTAGTGTATTAGTAGTGTAGGGTATAGTAGTGTAGTGTATAGTAGTGTAGTGTATAGTAGTGTAGTGTATAGTAGAGTATAGTAGTGGTGTATAGTAGTGCATAGTGTATTAGTGTATAGTAGTGTAGTGTATAGTAGTGTAGGGTATAATAGTGTATAGTGTATTAGTGTATAGTAGTGTTAGTAGTGTAGTGTATAGTAGTGTAGTGTATAGTAGTGTAGTGTATAGTAGTGTAGTGTATAGTAGTGTAGTGTATAGTGTATAATAGTGTATTAGTGTATAGTAGTGTAGTGTATAGTGTAGTGTATAGTAGTGTAGTGTATAGTAGTGTAGTGTATAGTAGTGTAGTGTTAAGTAGTGTATAGTAGTGTAAGTGTATAGTAGTAGTGTATAGTTAGTATGTAGGTAGTGTAGTGTGTAGTGTAGTGTATAGTAGTGTAGTGTATAGTGTAGTGTATAGTAGTGTAGTGTATAGTAGTGTAGTGTATAGTAGTGTAGTGTATAGTAGTGTAGTGTGTAGTGTAGTGTATAGTAGTGTAGTGCATAATAGTGTAGTGTATAGGAGTAGTAGTGTATAGTGTATTAGAGTATAGTAGTGTATAGTAGTGTAGTGTACAGTAGTGTAGTGTATAGTAGTGTAGTGTATAGTAGTGTAGTGTATAGTAGTGTAGTGTATAGTAGTGTAGTGTATAGTAGTGTAGTGTATAGTAGTGTAGTGTATAGGTGTAGTAGTGTATAGTGTATAGTAGTGTAGTGTATAGTGTAGTGTATAGTAGTGTAGTGCATAGTAGTGTAGTGTATAGTAGTGTAGTGTATAAGTGTAGTGTATAGTAGTGTAGTGTATAGTGTAGTGTATAGTAGTGTATAGTAGTGTAGTGTATAGTAGTGTAGTGTATAGTAGTGTAGTGTATAGTAGTATAGTGTATAGTAGTGTATAGTGTATAGTAGTGTATAGTGTAGTGTATAGTAGTGTATAGTGTAGTGTATAGTAGTGTGTAGTAGTGTAGTGTATAGTAGTGCATAGTGTATTAGTGTATAGTAGTGTAGTGTATAGTAGTGTAGTGTATAGTAGTGTAGTGTATAATAGTGTAGTGTATAGTGTATAATAGTGTATTAGGTTATAGTAGTGTATAGTAGTGTAGTGTATAGTAGTGTATTAGTGTATAGTAGTGTATAGTAGTGTAGTGTATAGTAGTGTATTAGTGTATAGTAGTGTATAGTAGTGTAGTGTATAGTAGTGTATTAGTGTATAGTAGTGTATAGTAGTGTAGTGTATAGTAGTGTAGTGTATAGTAGTGTAGTGTATAGTAGTGTAGTGTATAGTAGTGTAGTGTATAGTAGTGTAGTGTATTAGTGTATAGTAGTGTAGTGTGTAGCAGTGTAGTGTATAGTAGTGTAGTGTATAGTAGTGTAGTGTATTAGTGTATAGTAGTGTAGTGTGTAGCAGTGTAGTGTATAGTGATGTAGTGTATAGTAGTGTAGTGTATAGTGTAGTGTATAGTAGTGTAGTGTATAGTAGTGTAGTGTATAGTAGTGTAGTGTGTAGCAGTGTAGTGTATAGTAGTGTAGTGTATAGTAGTGTAGTGTATAGTAGTGTAGTGTATAGTGTAGTGTATAGTAGTGTAGTGTATAGTAGTGTAGTGTGTAGCAGTGTAGTGTATAGTAGTGTAGTGTATAGTAGTGTAGTGTATAGTAGTGTAGTGTATAGTGTAGTGTATAGTAGTGTAGTGTATAGTAGTGTAGTGTGTAGCAGTGTAGTGTATAGTAGTGTAGTGTATAGTGTAGTGTATAGTAGTGTACTGTATAGTAGTGTAGTGTATAAAAGTGTAGTGTACAGTAGTGTAGTGTACATAGACACCCATAGAGATACACAGAGACCCGTTGACATACATAGAGCTCTAACAACAACAAAAACTGTTGCATTTAAAATAAAATTGACTAATGAATTTTAAGTCTAATTTCACGACCGACCCCCCTACCACCCTCAGTGGCCTGCGGGGTCCCAACGCCAATTTCCCGCAGCGCTTCTAGGCAAGCGCGGTAGGGCCCGTAAGAGGCCTAGTTCGTAAAAAAAATTTTAGTTCAATTTCAACAAAAAAAAGTTTAAAACGTGACGGGCCTGGCTCCAGGGTGCACGCGAAGTCGTTTTTAAAATAGCGGGCGGCTTAATTTCATTTAAAATGTTGAGAAAACAGTAGTGGTGGTGGTGGTGGCAACGTGCGTTCACTCACGTGCCAGAGGGCTGTCTGACCCTGCTGGTGTGGGAGATGACGTCACCGATATTAACATAATAATTAACATAATATATGCATAGATTAACAAAATTTATGCAGCGTTCAACATAGTTTATGCAGCGATTAACATAATTTATGCAGCGATTAACATAATTTATTCAAGGCGGCATTTCTGTGCACACGATACCAGCACCACCTCCATCATCACCACCACCACCATCATCACCATCACCACAACCACCACAACCACAACCACCACCACCACCTACACCACCTCCACCACCATCTCCACCATCACCACCATCACCACCACCACCTCCACCACCATCTCCACCACCACCACCACCACCACCTCCACCACCACCTCCACCCCCACCACCACCTCCACCACCATCTCCACCATCACCACCACCATCACCACCACCTCCACCACCACCGCCCCCACCACCCCCTCCACCACCACCTCCACCACCACCTCTACCTCCACCACCACCTCCACCACCTTGGGGGAGAAGTGCAAGGGCCAATTGCGATTGGCCCCAGATCGGATGCTAAAATGGCCCCTTGGGACAGAGTCATCTTGTTGGATGACTTCAATGCCCGAGTTGGTCATGATGCTGACACCTGGTCTGGAGTGATTGGAAGGCATGGGCCAGATCAGCTCAATAATAACGGTAGGAGGCTGCTAGATTTTTGTGCAGCCCATGTCCTTGACACCAGGACCATCCACACAACATCATGGATGCATGCCGGGTCCAAGCAAGAACGTCTGCTGGACTACGTAGTGACGGACCAGCGGATGCGAGCCCATGTCCTTGACACCAGGACCATCCACACAACATCGTGGATGCATGCCGGGTCCAAGCAAGAACATCTGCTGGACTACATAGTGACGGACCAGTGGATGCGAGCCCATGTCCTTGACACCAGGACCATCCACACAACATCGTGGATGCATGCCGGGTCCAAGCAAGAACATCTGCTGGACTACGTAGTGACGGACCAGCGGATGCGAGCCCATGTCCTTGACACCAGCACCATCCACACAACATCATGGATGCATGCCGGGTCCAAGCAAAAACGTCTGCTGGACTACGTAGTGACGGACCAGCGGATGCGAGCCCATGTCCTTGACACCAGGACCATCCACACAACATCGTGGATGCATGGCGGGTCCAAGCAAGAACATCTGCTGGACTACGTAGTGACGGACCAGCGGATGCGAGCCCATGTCCTTGACACCAGGACCTACCGTGGAGCTGATCTGCCCTCTGACCATCGACTAGTCATCTGTAAGATGCGCCTGCCATTCACTGGACGGGTTCCACAGGATTGGAAGGATGCCCTGGTGGTCCCCCTCTTTAAGAAGGGGGACCGCACAGACTGTAACAACTACAGGGGCATCTCACTCCGCAGTGTGAGACCGGGAAAGATCCTGGCAAGGATTATTCAACATCGCCTTGCTAGGCACGCTGAGGAGAGGCTTGCGGAGCCCCAATGCGGTTTCAGGAAAGTGCGGTCCTGCACAGATGCCATATTATTAAATTCTTTATTAAATCCTTTATATTAAGTTCGCTTGCTTGCTTGCTTAGGACCGTGCAAATCTTTGGGTCGTTTTTTAACCCACTTCCCGTGATCCAATCGAGCTGACATTTTGCACACAGACTCGTTGTGCGTGACAATGCATTTTCGTGAAAAAATGTTTCCAAAATTTTACACTGTTTAGGGAAAAATATACATATATATTTAATTACCAATTGTTCAATGCTGCCAGACAATCATCTGACCCATAGGTGGCAGCCATCTCAAGCCAGAGGACGAGAGGACTCTAGCCGCCCCGATGCCACGCAATATAAAGGATTTACAAACTTTGTTTTTAAATCCTTTATATTAAGTTCGCTTGCTTGCTTGCTTAGGACCGTGCAAATCTTTCGGTCGTTTTTTAACCCACTTCCTGTGATCCAATCGAGCTGACATTTTGCACACAGACTCGTTGTGCGTGACAATTAATGTTCGTGAAATTTCATTTCCAAAATGTTACACTTTTTAGGACAAAAAAATTATATTTAATTACCAATTGCTTAATGCTGGCAGGCAATCATCTGACCCATAGGTGGCAGCCATCTCAAGCCAGAGGACGAGAGGACTCTAGCCGCCACGCATATAAAGGATTTAGAGTGAAAATCTTTGTTTTTAAGGGTTATACTTGTCTGTCCGTCTGCTACAGCAGAGTTTGTAGGGAATTCCAACAAGACCGACATCTCTGCTTTGTTGACCTGGTCAAGGCCTAAGATACCATCGGTAGGCACTGGGCTCTGGGTTGTTCTTCGTGCTTTCGGAGTCCCTGACCCTCTGCTCACCATCATGAAGGACCTGTGAGTGTGTGTGGGGAGTGGTGGTGCAGTGGTTAGCGCACTGTGAGTGTGTGTGGGGAGTGGTGGTGCAGTGGTTAGCGCACTGTGTGAGTGTGGGTGAGTGGGGAGTGGTGGTGCAGTGGTTAGCGCACTGTGTGAGTGTGGGTGGGGAGTGGTGCAGTGGTTAGCGCACTGTGTGTGTGTGGGGAGTGGTGGTGCAGTGGTTAGCGCACTGTGTGTGTGTGAGTGTGGGGAGTGGTGGTGCAGTGGTTAGCGCACTGTGTGTGTGTGAGTGGGGAGTGGTGGTGCAGTGGTTAGCGCACTGTGTGTGTGTGTGGGGAGTGGTGGTGCAGTGGTTAGCGCACTGTGTGTGTGTGTGGGTGAGGAGTGGTGGTGCAGTGGTTAGCGCACTGTGTGTGTGTGTGGGTGAGGAGTGGTGGTGCAGTGGTTAGCGCACTGTGTGTGTGTGTGTGGGTGAGGAGTGGTGGTGCAGTGGTTAGCGCACTGTGTGTGTGGGTGGGGAGTGGTGGTGCAGTGGTTAGCGCACTGTATGTGTGTGTGTGGGGAGTGGTGGTGCAGTGGTTAGCGCACTGTGTGTGTGTGGGTGGGGAGTGGTGGTGCAGTGGTTAGCGCACTGTGTGTGTGTGTGTGGGGAGTGGTGGTGCAGTGGTTAGCGCACTGTGTGTGTGTGTGTGGGGAGTGGTGGTGCAGTGGTTAGCGCACTGTGTGTGTGTGTGTGGGGAGTGGTGGTGCAGTGGTTAGCGCACTGTGTGTGTGTGTGGGGAGTGGTGGTGCAGTGGTTAGCGCACTGTGTGAGTGTGGGTGGGGAGTGGTGGTGCAGTGGTTAGCGCACTGTGTGAGTGTGTGTGGGGAATGGTGGTGCAGTGGTTAGCGCACTGTGTGTGGGGAGTGGTGGTGCAGTGGTTAGCGCACTATGTGTGTGTGAGAGTGGGGAGTGGTGGTGCAGTGGTTAGCGCACTGTGTGTGTGTGGGTGGGGAGTGGTGGTGCAGTGGTTAGCGCACTGTGTGTGTGGAGTGGGGAGTGGTGGTGCAGTGGTTAGCGCACTGTGTGTGTGGGTGGGGAGTGGTGACGCAGTGGTTAGCGCACTGTGTGTGAGTGGGTGGGTGGGTGAGTGTCTGGGTGAGTTGCTGAGTGAGTGGCTGAGTGGCTGAGTGAGTGGCTGAATGTGTGAGTGGCTGAGTGAGTGTCTGGGTGAGTGGGTGAATGAGTGAGTGTCTGAGTGAGTGAGTGTCTGAGTGAGTGAGTGGCTGAGTGTGTGAGTGGCTGAATGGGTGAGTGGGTGAGTGGCTGAGTGAGTGTCTGAGTGTCTGATTGAGTGTCTGAGTGAGTGTCTGAGTGAGTGAGTGTCTGAGTGAGTGTCTGAGTGAGTGAGTGTCTGAGTGTCTGAGTGAGTGTCTGAGTGAGTGTCTGAGTGAGTGACTGAGTGAGTGAGTGTCTGAGTGAGTGTCTGAGTGAGTGTCTGAGTGAGTGAGTGTCTGAGTGAGTGTCTGAGTGAGTGAGTGTCTGAGTGTCTGAGTGAGTGTCTGAGTGAGTGAGTGTCTGAGTGAGTGTCTGAGTGAGTGAGTGTCTGAGTGAGTGTCTGAGTGAGTGTCTGAGTGAGTGAGTGTCTGAGTGAGTGTCTGAGTGAGTGAGTGTCTGAGTGTCTGAGTGAGTGTCTGAGTGAGTGTCTGAGTGAGTGACTGAGTGAGTGAGTGTCTGAGTGAGTGTCTGAGCGAATGAGTGTCTGAGTGAGTGTCTGAGTGAGTGTCTGAGTGAATGAGTGAATGAGTGTCTGAGTGAGTGTCTGAGTGAGTGAGTGTCTGAGTGAATGAGTGAATGAGTGTCTGAGTGAGTGAGTGTCTGAGTGAATGAGTGAGTGTCTGAGTGGGTGAGTGAGTGATTGAGTGGCTGAGTGAGTGAGTGGCTGAGTGAGTGTCTGAGTGAGTGTCTGAGTGAGTGAGTGGCTGAGTGAATGAGTGAGTGTCTGAGTGTCTGAGTGAGTGTCTAAGTGAGTGAGTGGCCGAGTGAGTGTCTGAGTGAGTGGCTGATTGAGTGTGTCTTCGTGTACCAGCACTTGCCCCTAGAGCCTGCCTGAGGCTACCCGGGGGAGCTCTGCCTGTGTCTGTGTGTCAGTGACTCACCCACCACTCGAGCGGGGTCACCGGGGACGAAGAACCGAACACCGCTCAGACCCCGTCTCACCCCAATCAGTGGGGACAGTCACACACGCGTAGAGACACACAGACACACAGAGACACACGCAGAGACACACGTAGAGACACACGCAGACACACAGAGACACACGCAGACACACAGAGACACACAGAGACACATAGACACAGAGACACACACAGAGACACAGACACACACACATTCACACACACACAGACACACACACACAGACACACACACACTCACAGAGACACACACACTCACAGAGACACACACACTCACAGAGACACACACACAGAGACACACACACAGACACACACACAGAGACACACACACACAGACACACACACATTCACACACACACAGAGACACACACACATTCACACACACACATTCACACACACACAGACACACACACACAGAGACACAGACACACACAAAGAGACACACAGACAGAGACACACACAGTCACACACACACAGACACACACACACACATACAGACACACACAGAGACACACACACACACAGAGACACACACACAGTCACACACACAGACACACACACACAGAGACACACACACACAGACACACACAGACACACACACACAGACACACACACACACAGGCACACACGTGGTCAACACGCACAGAGAGACAGAGAGAGAGACACACACAGAGACAGGGAGATACAGAGACACAGACACACACAGAGACATACAGAGACAGAGAGAGACACACAGAGATACACACACAGAGACAGAGAGACACACACACCACACACACACACAGAGACACACACCACACAGTGTTTACACCACACACACACACCACACACACACAATCACACACACACACCACACACACACATCGCACACACACACCACATCAACACACACACACACCACACCACCCACACACACCA
>NW_026891666.1:0-65169 GCF_015708825.2 Lethenteron reissneri
CACCCACTCACCACCCACTCATCACCACACACTCACCACTAACCCCACCACTCACCCACTCACTCACCCACTCACCTACCTCACTCACCCCGCTCACGTCACCCACTCACGTCGCTCGCTCACATCACGTCACTCACTCACCCACTCACTCACACACTCACACCACTCACTCACCCACTCCCTCACCCATCATCACCACACACTCACTCACTCACCCACTCACCCACTCACTCACCCACTCACTCACTCACTCACTCACCCACTCACTCACCCACACACTCACCCACACACTCACCCACTCACTCACCCACTCACTCACCCACTCACCCACCCACACACTCACTCACCCACTCACTCACCCACACACTCACCCACTCACTCACCCACACACTCACCCACTCACCCACCCACACACTCACCCACTCACCCACCCACACACTCACTCACCCACTCACTCACCCACTCACCCACTCACTCACCCACTCACTCACCCACACACTCACCCACACACTCACCCACACACTCACTCACCCACACACTCACCGACTCACTCACCCACACACTCACCGACTCACTCACCCACACACTCACCCACACACTCACCCACACACTCACCCACACACTCACTCACCCACACACTCACCCACCCACTCACCCACTCACTCACCCACTCACTCGCTCACTCACCCGCTCACTCACCCACTCACTCGCTCGCTCACTCACTCACTCACCCACTCACTCACCCACTCACCCACTCACTCACCCACTCACTCACCCACTCATCACCCACACACTCACTCACCCACCCACTCACCCACTCACTCACCCACTCACTCGCTCACTCACTCACCCACTCACTCACCCACACACTCACCCACACACTCACCCACTCACTCACCCACTCACTCACCCACTCACCCACCCACCCACACACTCACTCACCCACTCACTCACCCACACACTCACCGACTCACTCACCCACACACTCACCCACTCACCCACCCACCCACACACTCACCCACTCACCCACCCACACACTCACTCACCCACTCACTCACCCACTCACCCACTCACTCACCCACTCACTCACCCACACACTCACCCACACACTCACCCACACACTCACTCACCCACACACTCACCGACTCACTCACCCACACACTCACCGACTCACTCACCCACACACTCACCCACACACTCACCCACACACTCACCCACACACTCACTCACCCACACACTCACCGACTCACTCACTAGCTCTTCGTCCGTTGACCGAGTAACTTGCCCCTCCCCTCCCACTCTCCCCCCCCCCCCCCACACTCCCCTCCCCCCCCAACCTCCCCCACCCTCCCCCCCCACTCCCCCTACCCTCCCCCCCCACTCCCCCCACCCTCCCCCCCCACTCCCCCTACCCTCCCCCCCCACTCCCCCTACCCTCCCCCCCCACTCCCCCTACCCTCCCCCCCCACTCCCCCCACCCTCCCTCCCCCCACCCTCCCCCCTCACACTCCCCCCCCCACCCTCCCCCCACCCCCCCACCCAGCCTGGCCTGTCTCTGCCACTCGCTGCACTTTGCCAAGCGCCTGCTGGAGACGGTCTTTGTCCACCGCTTCTCGCACGGAACGATGCCTCTACGGAACATCTTCAAGGTGCCACCCCGCGGGAGATGTTGACCACCTCGCCTGGTCTACAGGAGGTCGTGGTAGATGTTGACCACCTCGCCTGGTCCACAGGAGGTCGTGGTAGACGTTGACCACCACGCCTGGTCTACAGGAGGTCGTGGTAGATGTTGACTACCTCGCCTGGTCTACAGGAAGTCGTGGTAGATGTTGACCACCTCGCCTGGTCTACAGGAGGTCGTGGTAGATGTTGACCACCTCGCCTGGTCTACAGGAGGTCGTGGTAGACGTTGACCACCTCGCCTGGCCTACAGGAGGTCGTGGTAGATGTTGACCACCTCGCCTGGTCTACAGGAGTTCGTGGTAGACGTTGACCACCTCGCCTGGTCTACAGGAGGTCGTGGTAGATGTTGACCACCTCGCCTGGTCTACAGGAGGTCGTGGTAGACGTTGACCATCTCGCCTGGTCTACAGGAGGTCGTGGTAGATGTTGACCACCTCGCCTGGTCTACAGGAGGTCGTGGTAGATGTTGATCACCTTGCCTGGTCTACAGGAGGTCGTGGTAGATGTTGACCACCTCGCCTGGTCTACTGGAGGTCGTGGTAGATGTTGACTACCTCGCCTGGTCCACAGGAGGTCGTGGTAGATGTTGACCACCTCGCCTGGTCTACAGGAGGTCGTGGTAGATGTTGACTACCTCGCCTGGTCTACAGGAGATCGTGGTAGACGTTGACCACCTCGCCTGGTCTACAGGAGGTCGTGGTAGATGTTGACTACCTCGCCTGGTCTACAGGAGGTCGTGGTAGACGTTGACCACCTCGCCTGGTCTACAGGAGGTCGTGGTAGATGTTAACTACCTCGCCTGGTCTACAGGAAGTCGTGGTAGATGTTGACCACCTCGCCTGGTCTACAGGAGGTCGTGGTAGATGTTGACCACCTCGCCTGGTCTACAGGAGGTCGTGGTAGATGTTGACCACCTCGCCTGGTCTACAGGAGGTCGTGGTAGACGTTGACCACCTCGCCTGGTCTACAGGAGGTCGTGGTAGACGTTGACCACCTCGCCTGGTCTACAGGAGGTCGTGGTAGATGTTGACCACCTCGCCTGGTCTACAGGAGGTCGTGGTAGATGTTGACCACCTCGCCTGGTCTACAGGAGGTCGTGGTAGATGTTGACCACCTCGCCTGGTCTACTGGAGGTCGTGGTAGATGTTGACTACCTCGCCTGGTCCACAGGAGGTCGTAGTAGATGTTGACCACCTCGCCTGGTCTACAGGAGGTCGTGGTAGACGTTGACCACTTCACCTGGTCTACAGGAGGTCGTGGTAGACGTTGACCACCTCGCCTGGTCTACAGGAGGTCGTGGTAGACGTTGACCACTTTGCCTGGTCTACAGGAGGTCGTGGTAGATGTTGACCACCTCGCCTGGTCTACAGGAGGTCGTGGTAGATGTTGATCACCTCGCCTGGTCTACAGGAGGTCGTGGTAGATGTTGATCACCTCGCCTGGACTACAGGAGGTCGTGGTAGACGTTGACCACCTCGCCTGGACTACAGGAGGTCGTGGTAGACGTTGACCACCTCGCCTGGTCTACAGGAGGTCGTGGTAGATGTTGACTACCTCGCCTGGTCTACAGGAGATCGTGGTAGACGTTGACCACCTCGCCTGGTCTACAGGAGGTCGTGGTAGACGTTGACCACCTCGCCTGGTCTACAGGAGGTCGTGGTAGATGTTGACTACCTCGCCTGGTCTACAGGAGGTCGTGGTAGATGTTGACTACCTCGCCTGGTCTACAGGAGGTCGTGGTAGATGTTGACTACCTCGCCTGGTCTACAGGAGGTCGTGGTAGATGTTGACTACCTCGCCTGGTCTACAGGAGGTCGTGGTAGACGTTGACTACCTCGCCTGGTCTACAGGAGGTCGTGGTAGACGTTGACCACCTCGCCTGGTCTACAGGAGGTCGTGGTAGACGTTGACCACCTCGCCTGGTCTACAGGAGGTCGTGGTAGATGTTGACTACCTCGCCTGGTCTACAGGAGGTCGTGGTAGATGTTGACTACCTCGCCTGGTCTACAGGAGGTCGTGGTAGATGTTGACTACCTCGCCTGGTCTACAGGAGGTCGTGGTAGATGTTGACCACCTCGCCTGGTCTACAGGAGGTCGTGGTAGACGTTGACCACCTCGCCTGGTCTACAGGAGGTCGTGGTAGACGTTGACCACCTCGCCTGGTCTACAGGAGGTCGTGGTAGACGTTGACCACCTCGCCTGGTCTACAGGAGGTCGTGGTAGACGTTGACCACCTCGCCTGGTCTACAGGAGGTCGTGGTAGACGTTGACCACCTCGCCTGGTCTACAGGAGGTCGTGGTAGACGTTGACCACCTCGCCTGGTCTACAGGAGGTCGTGGTAGACGTTGACCACCTCGCCTGGTCTACAGGAGGTCGTGGTAGACGTTGACCACCTCGCCTGGTCTACAGGAGGTCGTGGTAGACGTTGACCACCTCGCCTGGTCTACAGGAGGTCGTGGTAGACGTTGACCACCTCACCTGGTCTACAGGAGGTCGTGGTAGACGTTGACCACCTCGCCTGGTCTACAGGAGGTCGTGGTAGATGTTGACTACCTCGCCTGGTCTACAGGAGGTCGTGGTAGATGTTGACTACCTCGCCTGGTCTACAGGAGGTCGTGGTAGACGTTGACTACCTCGCCTGGTCTACAGGAGGTCGTGGTAGAGGTTGACCACCTCGCCTGGTCTACAGGAGGTCGTGGTAGACGTTGACCACCTCGCCTGGTCTACAGGAGGTCGTGGTAGACGTTGACCACCTCGCCTGGTCTACAGGAGGTCGTGGTAGACGTTGACCACCTCGCCTGGTCTACAGGAGGTCGTGGTAGACGTTGACCACCTCGCCTGGTCTACAGGAGGTCGTGGTAGACGTTGACCACCTCGCCTGGTCTACAGGAGGTCGTGGTAGACGTTGACCACCTCGCCTGGTCTACAGGAGGTCGTGGTAGACGTTGACCACCTCGCCTGGTCTACAGGAGGTCGTGGTAGACGTTGACCACCTCGCCTGGTCTACAGGAGGTCGTCGTAGACGTTGACCACCTCGCCTGGCCTAGAGGAGGTCGTGGTAGACGTTGACCACCTAGCATGGCCTACAGGAGGTCGTGGTAGACGTTGACCACCTCGCCTGGTCTACAGGAGGTCGTGGTAGATGTTGACCACCTCGCCTGGTCTACAGGAGGTCGTGGTAGACGTTGACCATCTCGCCTGGTGTACAGGAGGTCGTGGTAGATGTTGACCACCTCGCCTGGTCGACAGGAGGTCGTGGTAGATGTTGACCACCTCGCCTGGTCTACAGGAGGTCGTGGTAGACGTTGACCATCTCGCCTGGTGTACAGGAGGTCGTGGTAGATGTTGACCACCTCGCCTGGTCTACAGGAGGTCGTGGTAGATGTTGACCACCTCGCCTGGTCTACAGGAGGTCGTGGTAGACGTTGACCACCTCGCCTGGTCTACAGGAGGTCGTGGTAGACGTTGACCACCTCGCCTGGTCTACAGGAGGTCGTGGTAGACGTTGACCACCTCGCCTGGTCTACAGGAGGTCGTGGTAGTTGTTGACCACCTCGCCTGGTCTACAGGAGGTCGTGGTAGACGTTGACCACCTCGCCTGGTCTACAGGAGGTCGTGGTAGTTGTTGACCACCTCGCCTGGTCTACAGGAGGTCGTGGTAGACTTTTACCACCTCGCCTGGTCTACAGGAGGTCGTGGTAGACGTTGACCACCTCGCCTGGTCTACAGGAGGTCGTGGTAGATGTTGACCACCTCGCGTGGTCTACAGGAGGTCGTGGTAGATGTTGACCACCTCGCCTGGTCTACAGGAGGTCGTGGTAGACGTTGACCACCTCGCCTGGTCTACAGGAGGTCGTGGTAGACGTTGACCACCTCGCCTGGTCTACAGGAGGTCGTGGTAGACGTTGACCACCTCGCCTGGTCTACAGGAGGTCGTGGTAGTTGTTGACCACCTCGCCTGGTCTACAGGAGGTCGTGGTAGACGTTGACCACCTCGCCTGGTCTACAGGAGGTCGTGGTAGTTGTTGACCACCTCGCCTGGTCTACAGGAGGTCGTGGTAGACTTTTACCACCTCGCCTGGTCTACAGGAGGTCGTGGTAGACGTTGACCACCTCGCATAGTCTACAGGAGGTCGTGGTAGACGTTGACCACCTCGCCTGGTCTACAGGAGGTCGTGGTAGACGTTGACCACCTCGCCTGGTCTACAGGAGGTCGTGGTAGACGTTGACCACCTCGCCTGCTCTACAGGAGGTCGTGGTAGATGTTGACCACCTCGCCTGATCTACAGGAGGTCGTGGTAGATGTTGACCGCCTCGCCTGGTCTACAGGAGGTCGTGGTAGATGTTGACTACCTCGCCTGGTCTACAGGAGGTCGTGGTAGATGTTGACCACCTCGCCTGGTCTACAGGAGGTCGTGGGTTCAATCCCTGACACCACAGTGGCTAGGGGAGATGTTGACCACCTCGCCTGGTCTACAGGAGGTCGTGGTAGATGTTGACCACCTCGCCTGGTCTACAGGAGGTCGTGGTAGACGTTGACCACCTCGCCTGGTCTACAGGAGGTCGTGGTAGACGTTGACCACCTCGCCTGTTCTACAGGAGGTCGTGGTAGATGTTGACCACCTCGCCTGGTCTACAGGAGGTCGTGGTAGACGTTGACCACCTCGCCTGGTCTACAGGAGGTCGTGGTAGACGTTGACCACCTCGCCTGTTCTACAGGAGGTCGTGGTAGATGTTGACCACCTCGCCTGGTCTACAGGAGGTTGTGGTAGATGTTGACCACCTCGTCTGGTCTACAGGAGGTCGTGGTAGACGTTGACCACCTCGCCTGTTCTACAGGAGGTCGTGGTAGACGTTGACCACCTCGCCTGGTCTACAGGAGGTCATGGTAGATGTTGACCACCTCGCCTGGTCTACAGAAGGTCGTGGTAGACGTTGACCACCTCGCCTGGTCTACAGGAGGTCGTGGTAGACGTTGACCACCTCGCCTGGTCTACAGGAGGTCGTGGTGGACGTTGACCACCTCGCCTGGTCTACAGGAGGTCGTGGTAGATGTTGACCACCTCGCCTGGTCTACAGGAGGTCGTGG
Source organism: Lethenteron reissneri (assembly GCF_015708825.2). Lineage (NCBI taxonomy): Eukaryota > Metazoa > Chordata > Hyperoartia > Petromyzontiformes > Petromyzontidae > Lethenteron > Lethenteron reissneri. The sequence goes on from NW_026891666.1 coordinate 6,774, forward strand.
TAGATGTTGACCACCTCGCCTGGTCTACAGGAGGTCGTGGTAGATGTTGACCACCTCGCCTGGTCTACAGGAGGTCGTGGTAGATGTTGACCACCTCGCCTGGTCTACAGGAGGTCGTGGTAGACATTGACCACCTCGCCTGGTCTACAGGAGGTCGTGGTGGACGTTGACCACCTCGCCTGGTCTACAGGAGGTCGTGGTAGATGTTGACCACCTCGCCTGGTCTACAGGAGGTCGTGGTAGATGTTGACCACCTCGCCTGGTCTACAGGAGGTCGTGGTAGATGTTGACCACCTCGCCTGGTCTACAGGAGGTCGTGGTGGACGTTGACCACCTCGCCTGGTCTACAGAAGGTCGTGGTAGATGTTGACCACCTCGCCTGGTCTACAGGAGGTCGTGGTAGATGTTGACTACCTCGCCTGGTCTACAGGAAGTCGTGGTAGATGTTGACTACCTGGCCTGGTCCACAGGAGGTCGTGGTAGACGTTGACTACCTCACCTGGTCTACAGGAGGTCGTGGTAGATGTTGACCACCTCGCCTGGTCTACAGGAGGTCGTGGTAGACGTTGACTACCTCGCCTGGTCTACAGGAGGTCGTGGTAGATGTTGACCACCTCGCCTGGTCTACAGGAGGTCGTGGTAGACGTTGACCACCTCGCCTGGTCTACAGGAGGTCGTGGTAGACGTTGACCACCTCGCCTGGTCTGCAGGAGGTCGTGGTAGATGTTGACCACCTCGCCTGGTCTACAGGAGGTCGTGGTAGATGTTGACCACCTCGCCTGGTCTACAGGAGGTCGTGGTAGACGTTGACCACCTCGCCTGGTCTACAGGAGGTCGTGGTAGACGTTGACCACCTCGCCTGGTCTACAGGGGGTCGTGGTAGATGTTGACTACCTCGCCTGGTCTACAGGAGGTCATGGTAGATGTTGACCACCTCGCCTGGTCTACAGGGGGTCGTGGTAGATGTTGACTACCTCGCCTGGTCTACAGGAGGTCATGGTAGACGTTGACCACCTCGCCTGGTCTACAGGGGGTCGTGGTAGATGTTGACCACCTCGCCTGGTCTACAGGAGGTCATGGTAGATGTTGACCACCTCGCCTGGTCTACAGGAGGTCGCGGTAGATGTTGACTACCTCGCCTGGTCCACAGGGGGTCGTGGTAGATGTTGACCACCTCACCTGGTCTACAGGAAGTCGTGGTAGATGTTGACTACCTCGCCTGGTCCACAGGAGGTCGTGGTAGATGTTGACTACCTCGCCTGGTCCACAGGAGGTCGTGGTAGATGTTGACTACCTCGCCTGGTCCACAGGAGGTCGTGGTAGATGTTGACTACCTCGCCTGGTCTACAGGTGGTCGTGGTAGACGTTGACTACCTCGCCTGGTCCACAGGAGGTCGTGGTAGATGTTGACTACCTCGCCTGGTCCACAGGAGGTCGTGGTAGATGTTGACTACCTCGCCTGGTCCACAGGAGGTCGTGGTAGACGTTGACTACCTCGCCTGGTCTACAGGAGGTCGTGGTAGACGTTGACCACCTCGCCTGGTCTACAGGAGGTCGTGGTAGATGTTTACCACCTCGCCTGGTCTACAGGAGGTCGTGGTAGATGTTTACCACCTCGCCTGGTCTACAGGAGGTCGTGGTAGACGTTGACCACCTCGCCTGGTCTACAGGAGGTCGTGGATTCGATCCTGGACCATGATATGTCTGTCTGTGTCTTTGTCTATGTGTGAGTGAGTGGATGATTGAGTGGATTAGTTTGTGAGTGGGTGAGTGAGTGAGTGGGTGAGTGAGTGAGTGGATTAGTGTGTGAGTATCTGTGTGTCTCTGTGTGTCTGTCTGCGTGTGTGTGTCTGTGTGTGTGTGTGTGTCTGTGTGTGTGTGTGTGTCTGTGTGTGTGTGTGTCACTGTGTCTCTGTGTGTGTGTGTCTGTGTGTGTGACTGTGTGTGTCTGTGTGTGTGTCTCTGTGTGTGTGTGTGACTGTGTGTGTGTGTCTCTGTGTGTGTGTGTGTGTCTGTGTGTGTGTGTGTCTGTGTGTGTGTCTGTGTGTGTCTGTGTGTGTGTGTGTCTGTGTGTGTCTGTGTGTGTGTGTGACTGTGTGTGTGTGTGACTGTGTGTGTGTGTGACTGTGTGTGTGTGACTGTGTGTGTCTGTGTGTGTGTGTGTCTGTGTGTGTCTGTGTGTGTGTGTGACTGTGTGTGTGTGTGACTGTGTGTGTGTGTGACTGTGTGTGTGTCTGTGTGTGTGACTGTGTGTGTCTGTGTGTGTCTGTGTGTGTGTGACTGTGTGTGTGTGTGTGTGTGTGTGACTGTGTGTGTGTCTGTGTGTGTGACTGTGTGTGTGACTGTGTGTGTGTCTGTGTGTGTCTGTGTGTGTGTGTGACTGTGTGTGTGTGTGACTGTGTGTGTGTCTGTGTGTGTGACTGTGTGTGTGACTGTGTGTGTGACTGTGTGTGTGTCTGTGTGTGTGACTGTGTGTGTGTGTGACTGTGTGTGTGACTGTGTGTGTGACTGTGTGTGTGTGTGACTGTGTGTGTGACTGTGTGTGTGTGTGACTGTGTGTGTGACTGTGTGTGACTGTGTGTGTCTGTGTGTGTGACTGTGTGTGTGTGTCACAGAACTGCTTCTACTACTGGGGCTTCGCTGCTTACCTGGCCTACTACATCAACCATCCTCTGTACAGCCCCCCCAGTGAGTGCCAGGCTAGGTGCACCACATGGTCACGGGACAGACCCAGCAGGTGCCATGGGTTGACTGCTGTGCCAGGTTAGGTGCACCAGGTGGTCACGGGACAGACCCAGCAGGTGCCATGGGTTGACTGCTGTGCCAGGCTAGGTGCAGGAGGAGGAGGTCACGGGACAGACCCAGCAGGTGCCATGGGTTGACTGCTGTGCCAGGTTAGGTGCACCAGGTGGTCACGGGACAGACCCAGCAGGTGCCATGGGTTGACTGCTGTGCCAGGCTAGGTGCAGGAGGAGGAGGTCACGGGACAGACCCAGCAGGTGCCATTGGTTGACTGCTGTACCAGGCTAGGTGCATGAGGTCACGGGGCAGACCCAGCAGGTGCCATGGGTTGGCTGCTGTGCCAGGCTAACTGTGCCAACTTACTGTGCTTTAGCCACCCGGCGCTCTGCTCGTTGTTGTGAGCGTCGCTCCTCCGCCCTCCGTTGTTGCTGGAGGGCGACTGCCTCCAACTGCCCAGTAGCGTCCTTCACGAGCCTCCTCCACTGAGGCCGATCTTGACACCGCTGGTACCAGTCATCGGCAAGTCCACTCAGCTCCACGTCCTTCTGTACCACATCACTCCATCTCTTCTCTAGCCCGTGTCACTCACCCACTCACTCACCCAGTTACCCACCCACTCACTCACCCACTTACTCACCCACTCACTCACCCACTCACTCACCCACTCACTCACCCACTCACTCACCCACTTACTCACCCACTCACTCACCCACTCACTCACCCACTCACTCACCCACTTACTCACCCACTCACTCACCCACTCACTCACCTACTTACTCACCCACTCACCCACTCACTCACTCACCCACCCACCTACTCACCAACCCACCCACCCATCACTCCATCTCTTCTCTAGCCCGTGCCGTGCCCGTTTAGCCCCCTCGATCCGGCCGAACAAAAGCTGTTTAGGCATGCGGTGACTGGGCATGCGGGCTACATGACCCAGCCACCGCAGCCTTGCCTGCCGGAGGAGCTCACCAATGGGACTTTGTCCAGATCAGACTTTGTGCAGGTCAGACTTTGTCCAGAGACACACACACACACAGACACACACAGACACGCAGACACATGCTATTGTGTGTCTGTGTGTGTCTGTATGTATGTGTGTCTGTTTGTGTGTGTGTGTCTATGTGTGTGTGTCTGTGTGTCTGTGTGTGTGACTGTGTGTGTGTGTGCCTGTGTGTGTGTGTGTCTGTGTGTGTGTGTCTGTGTGTGTGTCTGTGTGTGTGTGTCTGTGTGTGTGTCTGTGTGTGTGTCTGTGTGTGTGTGTGTCTGTGTGTGTGTCTGTGTGTGTGTCTGTGTGTGTGTCTGTGTGTGTGTGTGTCTGTGTGTGTGTCTGTGTGTGTGTGTGTCTGTGTGTGTGTGTGCAGTGTACAAGGAGAAGCAGGTCTTCCTGGGTTTCATCACATTCCTGGTGAGTTCCTCGCCAGCAGCAGGCAAAATGAGCCCAGCGTCAAAACAACCACAACACCATCACCACCATCACCACCATCACCACCACCATCACCACCACCATCACCACCATCACCACCATCACCACCATCACCACCATCATCACCACCATCATCACCACCACCACCACCATCATCATCATCACCATCACCACCACCAGCATCACCACCATCATCACCACCACCATCACCACCACCATCACCACCATCACCACCACCATCACCACCACCATCACCACCATCCCCACCATCACCACCACCACCATCACCACCATCACCACCATTAACGTCGCCTTGCCGGGCACACTGAGGAGAGGCTTGCGGAGCCCCAATGCGGTTTCAGGAAAGGGCGGTCCTGCACAGATGCCATTTTTCTGTCCGTCTGCTACAGCAGAAGTGTAGGGAATTCCAACAAGACCTACATCTCTGCTTTATTGACCTGGTCAAGGCCTACGATACCATCAGTAGGCCTGGGCTCTGGATTATTCTTCATGCTTTCGGAGTCCCTGACCCTCTGCTCACGATCATTAAGGGCCTTCATGATGGTGAGCGGGCCCGGGTAAAACTACGTGGCCAGGAGTCGGAGCCTTTCCCTGTACACCTTGGGGTGCGACAGGGATGTCCTCTGGCTCCCGCATTAACATCTTTTTCAACCACGTAGTTCGTGAAGCCTTCTGTGGCTGTACCGGAGGAATCTCCATCTGGTACAGATGCAACGGGAGGCTGATGGATGCCCGGGTGCAGTCAAGGGATGGCTCCCTGTTGGTCAACCACGTTATGTATGCCGATGATCTGGTAATTGCTGCTCACTCAGAGGAGTTGGAGACGCTGCTGCTGAGACTGGAGCGTGCCACTAAGAGGTGGGGCCTTACCATCAGCCCCACCAAAACTAGGTGGTTGCATCAGCCAGTCATCTCGGTCATCTCGGTCAGTCGACCCGTGGCACCTGCTGGGTCTGCCCCGTGACCTCCTCCTGCCAGCGGGCGTTCGACACTTCACGTGGTAGCCTCAAGGTGCACATGGCCTGGCACAAGCGTCGTGGTGACATCACCGCCACTTAGTGGCGAATGGCGGTTGTTGTTGTTGTGCGTGCTACGAACAGCACTTGCCCGTGCCCACTCCTGTTGAAGGCTACCTGGGTGATCTTTGTCTGTATCTCTTCACAGATTTGTGAGTTGGGAAACTTTTCAATCCACCTGGCACTGAGAAACCTCCGCCCGGCTGGTGAGACTTTGACACGTGATGGTGATGGTGGTGATGGTGGTGATGGTGGTGGTGATGGTGATGGTGGTGATGGTGGTGATGATGGTGGTGGTGATGGTGGTGATGGTGGTGATGATGGTGGTGGTGGCTACACGGGTGACTTTTGTCTTTGTGTTAGTTGATGGGTGAGTGAGTTGGTGAGTGAATGTGAGTGAGTGGGTGGGTGAGTGTGAGTGGGTGGGTGAGTGTGAGTGAGTGTAAGTGAGTGTGTGTGTGTCAGTGTGTGTCAGTGTGAGTGTGTAGGCACTGCTGCTGCTGCTACTACTAACAGCACTTGCCCCGACAGTCCGTTAGAGGCTACACGGTTGACCTTTGTCTGTGTGGCGCAGGATCTAAGGCTCGCAAGATCCCATACCCCACGAGGAATCCATTCACCTGGCTGTTCAAGCTCGTGTCCTGCCCCAACTACACATACGAGGTGTGGACACACACACACACAGACACACAGATACACACACATACAGACACACAGACACACACACACAGACACACAACAACAACAACAACAACCGCCATTCGCCACTAAGTGGCGGTGACGTCACCACGATGCTTGTGCCAGGCCAAGTGCACCTTGAGGCCACGTGAAGTGTCGAAAGCCCGCTGGCAGGAGGTCACGGGGCAGACCCAGGTGCCACGGGTCGACTGACCGAGATGACCGAGATGACTGGCTGATGCACCACCTGTGCCCCCTACTGTGCCAACTTGCTGTGCTTTAGCCACCCGGCGCTCCGCTCGTTGTTGTGAGCGTCGCTCCTCCGCCCTCCGTTGTTGTTGGAGGGCGACTGCCTCCAACTGCCCAGTAGCGTCCTTCACGAGCCTCCTCCACTGAGGCCGATCTTGACACCGCTGGTACCGGTCATCGGCAAGTCCACTCAGCTCCACGTCCTCCTGTACCACATCACTCCATCTCTTCTCCAGCCCGTGCCGCGCCCGTCTAGCCCCCTCGATCCGGCCGAACAAAAGCTGTTTAGGCATGCGGTGGCTGGGCATGCGGGCTACATGACCCAGCCAACGCAGCCTTGCCTGCCGGAGGAGCTCACTGATGGGACTTTGCCCAGATCTTTCAAGGATTTGTGAGCTCCTCACACAATCCAGCCTGGTTAAACCCAGGATGGATCGTAGGCAGGCCAGCCTAAATGTTTCCAACCGGCGAAGATGCTCCACCAGGGGGGTCCACGTCTCGCAAGCGTAGAGAAGGGAGGGAATGACCGTGGCCGAGAAGACCTGAAGCTTCGTGCGGAGCGACAGACCAGGTAGCTTCCACACAGCGTTACGCAACCGATGAAAAGATATTGCCGCTCGACTGATTCGGAGTGAGACCTCTGCTGATAGACTGGAGCCGGTCATAAGCACACTGCCCAGGTATGGGAAACTCTCCACTCTCTCCACAACTGCCCCATCACCAATTGGGAGTTGTGGGGGTGGAGTGTCCGATGGTACAAAATACCCAGGCAGGTGCCTGGTTTTGGTGGGGCTGATGGTAAGGCCCCACCTCTTAGTGGCACGCTCCAGTCTCAGCAGCAGCGCCTCCAACTCCTCTTCTGAATGAGCAGCTATTACCAAATCATCGGCATACATAACGTGGTTGACCAATAGGGAGCCATCCCTTGATCGCACCCGGGCGTCGATCAGCCTCCCATTATATCTGTACCAAACGGAAATTCCCCCGGTACAGCTATTGAAGGCTTCACGAACTACGCGGTCAAAATAGATGTTAAATAATGTGGGAGCCAGAGGACATCCCTGTCGCACCCCAAGGTGTACAGGGAAAGGCTCCGACTCCCGGCCACGTAGTTTTACCCGGGCCCGCTCACCATCATGAAGGTCCTTAATGATCGTGAGCAGAGGGTCAGGGACTCCGAAAGCACGAAGAACAACCCAGAGTCCAGTCCTACTGATGGTATCATAGGCCTTGACCAGGTCAATAAAGCAGAGATGTAGGTCTTTTTGGAATTCCCTACACCTCTGCTGTAGCAGACGGACAGAAAATATGGCATCTGTGCAGGACCGCCCTTTCCTGAAACCGCATTGACACACACACACAGACACACACACACAGACACACACACAGACACACACACAGACACACACACACAGAAACACACACACAGAAACACACACACAGACACACACACAGACACACACACAGACACAGACACACACACAGACACACACAGACACACACACACAGACACACAGACACAGACACACACACAGACACACACACACAGACACACACACACACAGACACACACATAGACACACACACACAGAGACACACACACACACATAGACACAGACACAGACACACACACACAGACACACACACAGACACACACACAGACACAGACACACACACAGACACACACACAGACACACACACAGACACAGACACACACAGACACACACACAGACACACACAGACACACACAGACACACACGCACAGACACGCACACACACACGCAGACACACGCAGACACACACACACAGTGACACACACACACCCACCCACTCACCCACCCACTCACTCACTCACCCACTCACTCGCCCACTCACCCACTCACCCATCCACCCACTCACCCATCCACCCACTCACCCACCCAAACTCACCCATCCACCCACCCAAACTCACCCATCCACCCACCCACCCACTCACTCACCATCCACCCACCCACTCACTCACCCACCAATCCACCCACTCACGCACCCACCCACCCACCCACTCACCCACCCACCCACCCACTCACCCACCCACCCACCCACTCACCCACCCACCCACCCACCCACTCACCCACCCACCCACCCACCCACTCACCCACCCACCCACCCACTCACCCACCCACCCACCCACTCACCCACCCACCCACTCACCAATCCACCCACTCACTCACTCACCAACCCACTCACCACCCACCCACCCACTCACCACCCACCCACCCACTCACCAACCCCCCCACCCACCCACTCACCAACCCCCCCACCCATCCACCCACCCACCCACCCACTCACCAATCCACCCACCCACTCACCAATCCACCCACTCACCCACCCACTCACCCACTCACTCACCACCCACTCACCCACTCACTCACCACCCACCCACCCACTCACCCACCCACCCACCCACACGCACACAGACAAAGCTTCCTCCCCCCCGGCGTAGCCTGTCACAGACTGTTGGGGCAAGTGCTGTTGGCCAGGGCACATCCAGCTGATTCTGTTCTTCTCTGTGTCCTTGCTGCTGTGTTCAGGTTGGGGCCTGGCTCAGCTTCACCATCATGACCCAGACACTCGCAGGTGAGAGCTCCAATCCCTGGACCCTGACAATGGTTGTAGCCATGATGGCTAGGGGAGATGTTGACTACCTCGCTTGGTACACAGGAGGCCGTGGGTTCGACCTCTGGACCGTGTAGCAACGGTGGCCAAGGGAGATGTTGACTGCCTCGCCTGGTACGCAGGAGGTCGTGGGTTCAATCCCTGGTCCCTGACGATGGCTGTAGCCATGATGCCTAGGGAGATGTTGACTACCTCGCCTGGTACGCAGGAGGCCGTGGGTTCGATCCCTGGTCCCTGTAGCGACGGTGGCCAGGGGAGATGTTGACTACCTCGCCTGGTACGCAGGAGGTCGTGGGTTCGATTGTTGATCTAGACTGGGTAGGCCTGGGGGAGATGTTGACTACCTCGCCTGGTCTACAGGTGATCAATCACTCATCCATCATCACGGAGGCTAGGGGAGATGTTGACTACCTTGCTTGGTACGCAGGAGGTCGTGGGTTCGATCGCCCGGACCCTGTAGCGACGGTTGCCAGGGGAGATGTTGACTACCTCGCCGATGATGTTGTTGCTGATGATGATGCTGTTCCTGCTGCTGATGATGATGTTGATGTTCCTGCTGCTGATGATGATGCTACTGATGATGTTGATGTTCCTGCTGCTGATGATGATGCTACTGATGATGTTGATGTTCCTGCTGCTGATGATGATGTTATTACTACTGATGATGCTACTGATGCTGCTGGTGTTACTGATGATGCTACTGATGATGATGATGTTGATGTTCCTGCCGATGATGATGATGTTATTACTCCTGATGATGCCACTGATGATGCTGATGCTGCTGATGATGTTATTGATGCTGCTGCTGCTGATGATGATGTTAAATTGTCTCCCACCAGGAGCTCTCTTCACCCTTGTCGGCTTCCTGCAAATGTCGGTGTGGGCACTCGGCAAACACCGCAGCTACAAGCGCGACTTCAGCCCCCAGTACCCACGCGTGCGAACCGCCATTCTGCCCTTCCTGCTCTAGGCCAGAGGCCTGTCCCGCTACGTCTAGACCAGGTCTCCCGCTACGTCTAGACCAGGTCTCCCGCTACGTCTAGACCCCAGGTCTCCCTCTGCGTCTCTGTCTCTGTCTCTCTGTCTCTATTCTCCCCTTCCTGCTCTAGGCCAGAGGCCTCTCCCGCTACGTCTAGACCCCAGGTCTCCCGCTACGTCTAGACCCCAGGTCTCCCGCTACATCTAGACCAGGTCTCCCGCTACGTCTAGACCAGGTCTCCCGCTACGTCTAGACCCCAGGTCTCTGTGTCTCTGTGTGTCTCTCTGTCTCTGTGTGTCTCTGTGTCTCTATCCTCCCCTTCCTGCTCTAGGCTAGAGGCCTGTCCCACTACGTCTAGACCCCAGGTCTTCCCCGCGACTCTAGACCAGATTTGTATACAGAGTCGTACATTTTCATTTTCTGTAAATCGAGACATCTTTGTCTCTCTGTCTCAGTTTCTCTGTGTGTCTGTCTCTGTCTCTGTGTGTCTCTCTGTGTCTCTCTCTGTCTCTGTGTCTCTGTTTCTCTCAGTCTCTCTCTGTCCCTGTCTCTCTCTGTCTCTCCCTGAGTCTCTGTGTCTCTCTCTCTCTGTCTCTCTCGCTGTCTGTCTCTCTGCGTGTGTGTGTTGGGTGATTCAAATAAACATGCATCTTAGAATGTCCGCAATCCGTTTCGCTTTCATTTTTGTAACTCTACAACTGTAATGCGAGCGTACGCTGGTGTACCGCCGGTTGGTGGGGGTGGCCTTCTCAGCCTCAGCGCCAACCAGGCGAGTTTAAAACGTGAGCTGACCACTACAGCACCCCCCCCCAGGTGTTTCAAACGTGAGCTGACCACTACAGCTACCCCCCCCCCCCAGACCGCTCGATGTTTAAAACGTGAGCTGTTTACTACAGCACCCCCCCCCCCAGACCGCTCGGTGTTTAAAACGTGAGCTGACCACTACAGCACCCCCCCTCCCAGGTGTTTAACACGTGAGTTGACCACTACAGCACCCCCCCCCAGGTGTTTAACATGCGAGCCGACCACTTCAGGCGCTCTTTGCACACAAAATAGCCGTATGAACATGCACCCCTACCCTCCTGTGGACCCGGCCTCAATCCGCCGTGCAAACAGATGCTAATGCTAGCGGGAAGGGGGGCGGCTGGGACAGGGCTGTACGAATACGCACCCCTACTGATGCTACACGAAAAGATGACTTGCAGCAGGATCTTGTGTGTAAACGCGCCGCTTAAAGCGCGCTGTGCAAGCAAGCACAAGTGTCGCCGGCTCTGTGTGCTGCAGTAAACGCGCCTCATGCACACGCTCAAAATCACTCGCAAACCGTCGCGGTCGTAGATGGTAATCTACACGCACACCAGCCCCGCGCGCTCTCTATCACCCCTCCCCCCAGCACGCACGCAGTCGCTCCACTCAGAAATCACAGACACCACGCTGAAGTTCACCCACACAACACACACAGAAATCACAGGACACCGATCTTCTGAACGCAAGTTTATTAATGGCGCGTCTAAAGAAAGCCCCATGTGCGTGGCCCGGAGTAAATATTCTACGAGCAGCGCCTACCCTATCCCTCTTTAGTCCCTGGGTGTGTACCCCCCACTCTACTTGTCTCGCAGACGCACTGACGCTGTGAGAGTCGGAAGGACGACGATCCAGAGTTCGCAAACGGGTTTTTGATTCCTTACCCGTACCCTACCTGCTACCTGGCTACCTATACCCGGCCGGGTATCGGGTAGGGTATCGGGTACCCGATTGCGACCTCTGGGATGAAGCCATGTTTCAGGCGCGGGTGGGTTGATTCTAGGAACTTGAATTGTGAGAAGAGACAAGACGTTGGGAAATGAGTGACAAACGGTGACTCACCAGTGACTCACGGTCTACCCGTACCTGGCCGCACCAGGGTCGCAAACGGGTACCCATACCCGGCCAGGTAGCCGGGTAGGGTATCGGGTACCCGGTTGCGACCTGTTTTATGCCCTCAGAATCCAAAGAGCCAGGGTCACGTGGTGATTTTAAACCGATGCCCCCACCCCGCCCCTACACGTTGCTTTCCATTACGCTTCGATCCATTGTCAACCGGTTTGATCGGAGTGGCCGTCCCACGGAATACGCATCTGCAGTGGGTCCAGGAAGTTCCCTCCCACCTCCTCTTACGCGCTGCCCGTAGAGTGTTTGCCCTCGAGGCCCCGTGTCCCTGTGCCGTGTCTCATTGCGGTTAGCCCGGCGAGCTTTATCGCGCCCATACAACTTTAAGCCAATTCACGGGGGCCGCAATGCAATTTGGCCTGGGGGGGGGACGGCCAATTTCCTGGCACTGGGAAACCGTGGGACATCCCCGATAGGGGCCCCTCGGGTAAAAACCCAGGGTACCAGGTGACCCCCCCACGAGACCCTACGTGGGTGTGTGCGTGTGTTTAGTGGGGGTGTGCATGTGTGTGTGTGTTTAGTGTGCGCGTGTTTAGTGGGGGTGTGCGTGCGTTCGTGTGGAGGGGTGCGAGGAGATGGAGGCGCCAGCTGACTTGCTCCGTTGCCGTGGCACCACAGTTGCCCCTAGCAACGCACACACATCGCGCAAAATTTTCATTCGCGTTAACAATGTTTACAAAATATACACACAGCGTCGAGGTTCATTCTTCACAGTCTTATGTCATCTTCTCCCCCCCCCCACCCACCAAAATGCGTGCAGTTACTGCGATAAAGTCCGTAGATATTAATATTAGAGCACTCAGCATTACACAGGTCAACAACAACAAAAATTATGGCCTGGACTTTTGCAGCTGTTCCAGACTAATTTCAGGGTGCCGATTCCAAATCTGATTTGCTCAGATTTGCTCTATCACATCTCATTTTTATGCTATCGGCATTCCCCATTTTCATTGATTTTACCCGAAATTAACTCTGTCACTTATGATTGCAAGTTGTTGCGAGTCAGTGACTGCTTTAGAATGGTGTGTTTATAATATAATTTTACTGGTAGGAACGAAGTGAACCAGCCTACAATAGATTATATCGTCCGTCCGTGTAGCAACATCGCCCCCTACTGCAAACACTTGGCAGGACCCTACAAAAACCTTTAGACTCGGTGACGCTTTCCTGGCTAAACAAGTGTAACATTCCCTTATAATTCCCTGAGATAGCTTTTAATTAAAATATTTAAATTAAAAAATAACTCACAGCGGCCTAAAGCCTACAGCTAGGCCTAAAGCCTAGAACTAGGCCTCAAACTCTCCCTTCGTATCGTACCCCCGCGTGTGTGAAAGGGAGTTAATGTTTAACAATGTTACATTCCCTGATGTTTTTTTTTTAAATAGAAACATTTACATTTAAAGCTTTAACATTAATAATTAAAACATTTAAATTAAAAAAATTAACTCACAGCAGCCTAAAGCCTACACAGCTAGGCCTAAAGCCTAGAACTAGGCCTCAAACTCTCCCTTCATATTGTACCCCCGCATGTGTGAAAGGGAGTTAATGTTTAACAATGTTACATTCCCTGATGTTTTTTTTTTAATAGAAACGTTTACATTTAAAGCGTTTACATTAATAATTAAAACATTTAAATTAAAAATTAACTCACAGCGGCCTAAAGCCTACAGCTAGACCTAAAGCCTAGAACTAGGCCTCAAACTCTCCCTTCGTATTGTCCGATTAGGTGTAGCAACATTGCCCCCTACTGCAAACACTTGGCAGGACCCTACAAAAACCTTTACACTCAGTGAGGCTTTCCTGGCTAAACAAGTGTAATAATACATTATGTTTATATTCTTTGGTTATTCGTTCCTACCAGCCCACCCCGCAGGGACATGTTATGTAGATATCCACATTTATTTAATATTTTTCTTCTGCAGTTATTGAAAATGCAATATTTGATAGCTCAAAAACCTGATGTGACGGACAAAAACTGATGGCAGATTTGGAATCAGCACCCCCAAATTTACCTTAAAACCGTTGGAATACCTTATGCCAGAAAAAGTGTGTTGACAAGTGTTATTGCAGCGTGGGTGGGGGGAGCGACCCAGTCCCCCAGCCTGGCAACGTGCCACCTCCCCCGGCTGGGCAATCTAGGCAAGGCCGTGGGCTCTGCACGGGACTAGGCCTCACCACGGCAATGTAAAGTACAATTTTTTTGCTTCTTTCGCTCAGAACTCGCGTAGATAGGTCATATTCTTGATTCTTTTGGTAAAATCACGTGATGACCTCATTAGGCTCATTACGACTAAGGAAGGCGAACGCAAAGCCTGAAGTAGTCGTTGATAATGCGAATGGCAACGGCGTTTTAACTTTACCAGGTGTCCCGTTAACGGCCTGGATTCTCCCGACGATGCCCCAGACATCTGCACGCCCTCCACTCCGCTTGCGCAACACGAAGCCGCGTGGAGTTGAACCGAGACATCGAGACGCAGACCTGGCTCCCTGTCCCGTCACTGCCTGGGATCTCTGCCCCGTTGGGGCTTCCTTGGTTTGGAGCTGTACCGAGATGTTTGACGTTTGAGTGAGAGTAGACCAGGGAGAGGTTTCTGGAAAATAAACCGTTAGGACACCCACCCCCCCAACCCACCCCCAGCTGCGATGCGAACGCAGTAGCAACGTCTGTAGTAAAAACAAACTTGAACAGGTGGCAAAAGAGTCGCGCTGTTACCAGGTTCCATGGAAACTGCCTGGAGACGCCCCAGACGCCCTCACGCCCTTCACCCCTCCGCTGTTCCGTGCGCGACCGACGCCAAAGGGTGTCCCCGAGTTGAAACCAAGAGACGTCATGACGCAAGACTGGTGGGGCTCCCCTTCCTGTCACTGCCTGGGATCTCTGCCCTGTTGGGGTTTCCTTTCTTTAAGAGCTGTACCGAGATGTTCGATGTGTGAGAGTAGACCAGGGAGAGGATTCTGGAAGACAGAACGTGAGACACCCCCCCCCCCCCCCCCACAAACACAAGGCCTGTAGCAGCAGTAGCAGCGAGGCAAATGTGAACGTCAAAGTGTTGACGGTGTTACCGGGTCCCGTTAACCGCCTGGAATGGCCGATGACAGAGGAGCAATTTGCGCTTCCTTCCCTGTTGCTCTCCCCCCTTGTACGATGTCGCGAGGTTGCTTGGGAGTTGCACAGAGAACACGTGGAGTTGCACTGAAGTTGCGAGGAGTTGGAGCAAGGTTGCGTGAAGGTGTTCTGAGGTTACGTAGAGTTGCAGCGAGGTAACGTGGAGTTGGATTGAGGTTGTGTGGAGGAGTTGGAGCAAGGTTCAATGAAATTGTTCTGAGGTTACGTGGAGTTGGACCGAGTTGCCTGGAGTTGCAGCGAGGTTGTGTGGAGTTGCACTGAGGAAGTTGCGTGGAGTCGAACGAGACGTCTGCGCTAGGCACAACTGCTGGGGTCCTGTAACATAGAACGTTAGAGACCCCCCCCCTCCCCCATACAAACACAAGGCCTGTAGTAGTAGCAGCAAGGCAAATTCAAACGCACGGCCAAAGGAGTTGCGGTGTTACCAGGAGGTCCGCTAACTGCCCGTATCCACCGCCGATTCGACCGTTTGCTCTTCCTGCCTCTGCATTTGAACCGAGACATCGAGACGCAGACCTGGCTCCCTGTCCCCTCACTGCCTGGGGTCTCTGCCCCGTTGGGACTTCCTTTCGTTGGAGGTGTACCGAGATGTTTGAGCGAGAGTAGACCAGGGAGAGGTTTCTGGAAGAGAAACCGTTAGGACACCCCCCCCCCCCCTAACCCACCCCCAGCAGAAATTCGAACGCAGTAGCAACATCTGCAGTGAAAACAAACTTGAACGGGTGGCAAAAGAGTTGCGCTGTTACCAGGTTCCATGGAAACTGCCTGGGTTCTCCCGACGAAGCCCCAGACATCCCCACTTCCTTCACGGGACGCACGAGAGGGTTTGCGTGGAGTTCGAACCGAGAGAGACGTCTGTGTAAAATCGGACTTGGGGATCTTGCGACTGCCTGGATTCACCGATGATCTCTTCTTAGCTGGAGTTGCGAGGACGCAGGAGACGCGAGGGATTCTGGAAGATAAAACGTCAGGACCCCCCCCCCCCCCCAACTCCGATACGAACGCAAAGCCTGAAGTAGTCGTTGATAACGCCAATGGCAACGGCGTTTAACCTCAAGTACAACATCCACATCGCTCGTTTGGTGAGCAAGGCCGAGGATCGGGCCGGAGACTCGCACGGTTACCTGGGTTGAGAACTCGCCCAGACATCTCTCTCAAAGTTGGGGGTGGCAGGAACGGATGCCAGCGTGTCTGATTCCCCATCACCACCACCACCACCATCCGCTCAGCCTTGACAATAATAAAACACAACCTCCATGATGCTCACACGTGGCTACAGAGCCTAGGCTCATTGCCATTGATAAATAAAGTTGCTGTGCGGGAAGGACAAGAGTCATTGACACTCCCTGGTGGATGGTAATGGCCGTACGGCTTCTCCCCCCTTCCACCCAGGGCTGGGTTGGTGTTGTACAGCAGTGCGGCTGCTTGCTGTGCGTCAGCTTGCGTTTCACTTTCACCACCACCACCTGCCGAGCCTTGACAACGATAAACACAACCTCCGTGTTCACACTCGTGGCTACCTAGCAGCACTGCTCATGACCAGTTCATAGTAATAATGTTGCTGCTGCTGCTGTGGGTAGCGAGAGACATTGACACTCCCTGATGGACGCTGTTGGAATTGCATCAAGGTTGCGTTGAGCAGCAAAGACCGTGTGGAGATCCAGTAAGAAAGTTGCGTGGAGTTGAACGAGACGTCTGCGCTAGGCACAACTGCTGGGGTCCTGTAACATAGAACGTTAGGAGCCCCTCCCCCCCCCCCCCCCGATACAAACAAACCCTGTAGTAGTAGCAGCAAAGCAAATTCAAACGCACGGCCAAAAGGTGTTGGCGGTGTTACCAGGAGGTCCGCTGTCTGAGATTTCCCCGACGACGCCCCAGACATCTGAACTTCCTTCACGGGACGCACGAGAGGGTTTGCGTGGAGTTGGAACCGAGAGAGACGTTTGTGTAAATGGGACTTGGGGATCTTGCGACTGCCTGGATTCACCGATGATCTCTCTTCCCGCTCTTTGCCGGCGTAGCGAGGAGGCAGGAGACGCGAGAGATTCTGGAAGATAAAACGTCAGGACCCACCCCCCCCCCAACTCCGATACGACCGCAAAGCCTGAAGTAGTCGTTGACAATGCCAATGGCAACGGCGTTTAACTTTACCAGGTGTCCCGTTAACGGCCTGGATTCTCCCGACGACGCCCCAGACATCTGCACGCCCTCCACTCCGCTTGCGCAACACCAAGCCGTGTGGAGTTGAACCGAGACATCGAGACGCAGACCTGGCTCCCTGTCCCCTCACTGCCTGGGGTCTCTGCCCCGTTGGGGCTTCCTTGGTTTGGAGCTGTACCGAGATGTTTGACGTTTGAGCGAGAGTAGACCGGGGAGAGGATTCTGGAAGATAGAACGTTAGGACACCCACCCACCCCCAAACCCACCCCCAGCTGCGATGCGAACGCAGTAGCAACATCTGCAGCGAAAACAAACTTGAACGGGTGGGCAAAGGAGTCGCGCTGTTACCAGGTTCCATGGAAACTGCCTGGAGACGCCCCAGACGTCCTGACGCCCTTCACCCCTCCGCTGTTCCGTGCGCGACCGACGCCAAAGGGTGTCCCCCGAGTTGAAACCGGGAGAGATGTCATAACGCAGAACTGGTGGGACTCCCCTTCCTGTCACTGCCTGAGATCTCTGCCCTGTTGGGGCTTCCTTGGTTTGGAGCTGTACCGAGATGTTGAGATGATGTTCAAAGCGAGTAGGAGAGTAGACGATTCTGGAAGACAGAACGTTAGAGACCCCCCCCCCCCTACTCCCCCGATACAAACACAACTCCGGTAGTAGCGAGGCAAATTCAAACAGACGCCAAAGTAGTTGTGGTGTTACCAGGTGCCGGTACAACCGCCTGGAATCGCCGCCGACTGACGCAGACCTTGGGCCTCCTCCTCCTCAAGTGTGAGCGCGAGTAGACGGGGTGGAGGAGTCTGCAGGCTGCAGCGTTAGAGGAACCCCCCTGCCCCAACTCCCAGTCAACAATCTTGAAAGCGACGGGTGGCACAGGAGCTGCGCTGTTACCAGGAGGTGCGTTCACTGCCTGGGTTTTCACGACGATGCCCCAGACATCCGCACTTCCTTCACGGGACGCACGAGAGGGTTTGCGTGGAGTTCGAACCGAGAGAGACGTCTGTGTAAATGGGACTTGGGGATCTTGCGACTGCCTGGATTCACCGATGATCTCTCTTCCCGCTCTTTGCCGGCGTCGCGAGGACGCACGAGACGCGAGGGATTCTGGAAGATAAAACGTCAGGACCCCCCCCCCCCCCCCCCCCCCAACTCCGACACGAACACAAAGCCTGAAGTAGTCGTTGACAACGCCAATGGCAACGGCGTTTTAACTTTACCAGGTGTCCCATCACTGCCTGGGATCTCTGCCCCGTTGGGGTTCGAACCCAAGAGACATCTGCGTGAGACAGACTTGGGCTCCTGTAACCGCCTCGATTCACCGATGATCTCTCTCTCCCTTTGCCGCTGTTGATGCGAGCGAGCCAAGATACGAGGGAGTCTGCAAGACACGGCGTTAACACAACACCCCCCCCCCAGTCCCGCACCTCCGACTCACGACACACGAACACAAATTCCGTAGAAACACAGCGACGTTTGTAACGGCAATGGATTCGTGCCAGAGGATTTATTCCGTTTCTACCAGGAGCCCCAGACACCGGCCTGGATTCTCCGACGACAACGCCCAGACATCGGCGCACGACGGACACACACACACTCACACGCACGAGGGTTTGCGCGCAGTTCCA
Organism: Lethenteron reissneri; assembly: GCF_015708825.2. Lineage (NCBI taxonomy): Eukaryota > Metazoa > Chordata > Hyperoartia > Petromyzontiformes > Petromyzontidae > Lethenteron > Lethenteron reissneri. Next base: position 25,393 of record NW_026891666.1, read on the forward strand.
AGCAAGAGCGACGTCCGTGTGAATCAAACTTGGTGGTGCTCCTGCCACCGCCTGGGTTCACCGACGATCCCTCTCTCTGCTGCTGCTGCTGCTGCCGTCGCGAGCACGCAGGAGACACGAGGGAGTCTGCAAGACACGGCGTGGACACAGCAACCCTCCCCACCCCCCTTCCTCCTACCCAGCCCCAACTCACGACGTGAGAACGCTAATTCCGTGGCAACGCAACGTTTGTAAAAGCGTAACAGAGTTAAATTTCGATTTAAAGATTTCGTGACTGCAGCAGGGATTCATCTTCTTGGTTCTTTCGGTGAAGTCATCACGTAGAAGAGGAATAATAAAATAATAATAAAACAATTAATTAATTCACGACGTTTCGGCCACAACGCATTCAGACTGTCTTCTCGACAGACCTGTTCTCCACCTGAGGAGGGCTGCTTGCGTTGTGGCCGAAATGTCGTGAGAATTATTTTATGTTTTATTTTTATTATTTTATTATTTCCATTCTACGTGACTTTACCGAAAGAACCAAGACGTAACAGAGTTGTTGTTGTTTTTGGGTTGGATCTCATGAATATATTAAATGTGTCGTTGAAACCCGCCACCACCCGACACGGCCAATTGGGTAAGGTTTGTCGCGTGAACAAAACGTGCCAATTCGTCACTAGTTCTAGCACAAAAACAACATCTTATGTAGAGTGGTTGCAAAAAGCCTCCTGCTGCTGCTGCTGCTACTTGTTAAACGATGCCACGGCCTCCTACAGAGGCAAGCCACTCACCACCCCCTGGTTATCACCACCACCACAATCACCTCCACCACTACAATCATCCACAAGGCAACGATGGAGACACGAGAGGGTTTGCGTGCGTGAAAAGAGACCTGGGCTCCTGTAACCGCCTGGATTCGCCCATCAACTCTGTCAACTCTCTCGCTCTTCCCCCCCCACCCCGTTGCAGTTCTTGCTGTGAGCACGCAGGAGACGCGAGTCTGCAAGACACGGCGTGAACACAACACCCACCCCCCTTCCCCGCCATACAAACACAAAACAACAAAAAATCACGTTTGAATAAAATATTTTTAAATTCTTTTTTCTAATCACGCTTTAATTAAATGTACTATCCGAGCTGCCCCTTCCCCCTTCCCCCATCACCCCTCCCCTCCTTCCACATCACCCGCCCCTGGGCATGGCTCCCCGAGGCTTGCCGTGACTAAGGGACCACGTGGTGATTTACACCCGTGAGTTGAGCGTCGACAATTAGAGCCGTAAAAATTAATCGTTTAAAAATATATATTTTTTTCAATGATAGAATATAATATTGTCATCAGTATGACACACCTATACCAAGTTTGCAGTCGATAGCACATTGAGAAGTGGATAAAAATTGAGTTACAATATTTCTTTTTTGAAGATACAACAAACGGAGTTAAATAAAAGAGTGTAAAAAAAGCGCTAGATTTTGGCAGAGAAGATTTGGTGTTTACCAGGTGCCACGGAAACCGGCCCGAATTCTCCGCGACGAAGCCCAGACACCTTTACGGGACGCACGAGAGGGTTTGCGTGGAGTTGGAACCGAGAGAGACGTCTGTGTAAATGGGACTTGGGGATCTTGCGACTGCCTGGATTCACCGATGATCTCTCTTCCCGCTCTTTGCCGGCGTCGCGAGAATGCAGGAGACGCGAGGGATTCTGGAAGATAAAACGTCAGGACCCCCCCCCCCCACCCCCAACTCCGACACGAACGCAAAGCCTGAAGTAGTCGTTGATAACGCCAATGGCAACGGCGTTTTAACTTTACCAGGTGTCTCGTTAACGGCCTGGATTCTCCCGACGACGCCCCAGACATCTGCACGCCCTCCACTCCGCTTGCGCAACACGAAGCCGCGTGGAGTTGAACCGAGACATCGAGACGCAGACCTGACTCCCTGTCCCCTCACTGCCTGGGATCTCTGTCCCGTTGGGGCTTCCTTGGTGTGGAGCTGTACCGAGATGTTTGACGTTTGAGCGAGAGTAGACCGGTGAGAGGTTTCTGGAAGATAAACCGTTAGGACACCCACCCCCCCCCCAACCGACCCCCAGCTGCGATGCGAACGCAGTGGCCTGAAATAATAGAGCTGTAGATGACCGACGTATTAACGTGTTATGTATTGTGATTATGGTGCGCTGCTACTGCTGTTGTTAATCCGGCTGTCATGGATTGACTTATGCAGCTCGCGAAGGATGCTACGTTTAGGCGATGTGTGTTGTGTGTCGCTATTGTAAACTTTTAATCACATTTGTTGGGAAAACTGTTACGTTGTTGACATAGCATTGTTTTAGTAAGTTTGAGGGGATTGGTTTGGCCAGATTTTTTTGATTTAGTATAGATTTATAATGAATTTTTTTTATCTGTATTGTATTGTTATTGGGATCAAACATCGAAATGGATTTTTTTGCACTTTCTGTACGCAACATGGATTTAGTTTGTGCTTTTTCTGTACGATTTTATTGTTTACATATGATGTTCAGATGTGTACAATTAACTTTTAGGTGTATCTTGTCATTTTAATGTTTGTTGCGGTTGAACCCAAATCAAGAGCCAAATGGCTCAGGGTAAACCCTAATGAATGAAACTGAAACAAATAAAATAACAAAAACTCACGTTTCAAAAAGCGATAGATTTGGGCAGAGAAGATTTGTGGTGTTTACCAGGTGCCACGGAAACCGGCCCGAATTCTCCGCGACGAAGCCCAGACACCTTCACGGGACGCACGAGAGGGTTTGCGTGGAGTTGGAACCGAGAGAGACGTCTGTGTAAATGGGACTTGGGGATCTTGCGACTGCCTGGATTCACCGATGATCTCTCTTCCCCCTCTTTGCCGGCGTCGCGAGGACGCAGGAGACGCGAGGGATTCTGGAAGATAAAACGTCAGGACCCCCCCCCCCAACTCCGATACGAACGCAAAGCCTGAAGTAGTCGTTGATAATGAGAATGGCAACGGCGTTTAACCTCAAGTACAACATCCACGTCGCTCGTTTGGTGAGCAAGGCCGAGGATCGGGCCGGAGACTCGCACGGTTACCTGGGTTGAGAACTCGCCCAGACATCTCTCTCAAAGTTGGGGGTGGCAGGAACGGATGCCAGCGTGTCTGATTCCCCACCATCGCCACCACCGCCGTCATCCGCTCAGCCTTGACAATGATAAACACAACCTCCGTATGTCCACGTGTGGGCTACACAGCCAAGGCTCATTGCCATTGATAAATAAAGTTGCTGTGCGGGAAGGACAAGAGTCATTGACACTCCCTGGTGGATGGTAATGGCCGTACGGCTTCTCCCCCCTTCCACCCAGGGCTGGGTTGGTGTTGTACAGCAGTGCGGCCGCTTGCTCTGTGCGTCAGCTTGCGTTTCACATTCACCACCACCACCTGCCAAGCCTTGACAACGATAAACACAACCTCCGTGTTCACACTCGTGGCTACCTAGCAGCACTGCTCACGACCAGTTCATAGTAATAATGTTGCTGCTGCTGTGGGTAGCAGGAGACATTGACACTCCCTGATGGACGCTGTTGGTTGTCTCTGGCCCCTCCTGTCCAGGACTGGGATCTCTGTCCCGTTGGGGCTTCCTTTCGTTGGAGCTGTACCGAGATGTTTGACGTTTGAGCGAGAGCAGACCGGGGAGAGGTTTCTGGAAGACAGAACGTTAGAGACCCCCCCCCAACCCACACCAATCCCACCCCCAACTCTGATACGAACTCAAAGCCTGAAGTTGACATTGAAAATACGAATGAAAGGCAACGGCGTGGTAACTTTGTTTACCAGGCGTCCCGTTAACTGCCTGGATTCTCCCGACGACGCCCCAGACATCTGCACTTCTTTCACGGGACGCACGAGAGGGTTTGTGTGGAGTTCGAACCGAGAGAGACGTCTGTGTAAATGGGACTTGGGGATCTTGTGACTGCCTGGATTCACCGATGATCTCTCTCCCTTTGTCGCTGTTGTTGCGAGCACGCAGGAGACGCGAGGGAGTCTGCAAGACACGGCGTGGACACAGCAACCCTCCCCACCCCCCTTCCTCCTACCCGGCCCCAACTCACGACGTGAGAACGCTAATTCTGTGGCAACGCAGCGTTTGTAAAAGCGTAACAGAGTTGTTGTTGTTTTTGTGTTGGATCGCGTGAATATATTAAATGTGTCGTTGAAACCCGCCACCACCCGACACGGCCAATTGGGTAAGGTTTGTCGCGTGAACAAAACGTGCCAATTCGTCACTAGTTCTAGCACAAAAACAACATCTTATGTAGATTAGTCGCAAAAAGCCCCCTGCTGCTGCTACTGCTACTTGTTAAACGATGCCACGGCCTCCTACAGAGGCAAGCCACTCACCACCCCCTGGTTATCACCACCACCACAATCACCTCCACCACTACAATCATCCACAAGGCAACGATGGAGACACGAGAGGGTTTGCGTGCGTGAAAAGAGACCTGGGCTCCTGTAACCGCCTGGATTCGCCCATCAACTCTGTCAACTCTCTCGCTCTTCCCCCCCCACCCCGTTGCAGTTCTTGCTGTGAGCACGCAGGAGACGCGAGTCTGCAAGACACGGCGTTAACACAACACCCACCCCCCCCTTCCCCGCCCCGTCAACTCCCGACATACGAACACAAATAAAATAACAAAAACTCACGTGTGAAAAATTAACCCGTAAAAACAAAGTTTTTCTTTATAAATCCTTTATATGCGTGGCGGCTAGAGTCCTCTCGTCCTCTGGCTTGAGATGGCTGCCACCTATGGGTCAGATGATTGCCTGCCACCATTAAGCAATTGGTAATTAAATATAATAAAAAATACATTTCCTAAAAAGTGGAAAGTTCCGGAAATTTTTTTCACGAAAATAAATTGTCACGCACAAGGAGTCTGTGTGCAAAATGTCAGCTCGATTGGATCACGGGAAGTGGGTTAAAAAACGACCGAAAGATTTGCACGGTCGTAAGCACGCAAGCAAGTGAACTTAATATAAAGGATTTAAAAAAGCATTAGATTTTGGCAGAGAAGATTTGTGGTGTTTACCAGGTGCCACGGAAACCGGCCCGAATTCTCCGCGACGAAGCCCAGACACCTTCACGGGACGCACGAGAGGGTTTGCGTGGAGTTGGAACCGAGAGAGACGTCTGTGTAAATCGGACTTGGGGATCTTGCGACTGCCTGGATTCACCGATGATCTCTCTTCCCGCTCTTTGCGGTTGTCGCGGGGACGCAGGAGACACGAGGGATTCTGGAAGATAAAACGTCAGGACCCCCCCCCCCCCAACTCCGATACGAACGCAAAGCCTGAAGTAGTTGTTGATAATTCGAATGGCAACGGCGTTTTAACTTTACCAGGTGTCCCGTTAACGGCCTGGATTCTCCCGACGACGCCCCAGACATCTGCACGCCCTCCACTCCGCTTGCGCAACACGAAGCCGCGTGGAGTTGAACCGAGACATCGAGACGCAGACCTGGCTCCCTGTTCCCTCACTGCCTGGGATCTCTGCCCCGTTGGGGCTTCCTTGGTTTGGAGCTGTACCGAGATGTTGAGATGATGTTCAAAGCGAGAAGGAGAGTAGACGATTCTGGAAGACAGAACGTTAGAGTACCCCCCCCCCCCCCCCCCCACTACTCCCCTGATACAAACACAACTCCGGTAGTAGCGAGGCAAATTCAAACAATCTTGTCCAACACCAATGTGAGACTAGGCTCTAAGGAAAGCTGTCTCGGGTGTGGACCAATCAACTTCAAGGACAGTGCATATCATTATCAGAGTTGTTTCTCTTTTGTTTGCATTTTGACTGCTTGTGTTGCGGTTATTGCAAACATGATGCCTTGTATAAAGGTGTCAGTTTTGTACCAGTTTAAAGGGTAAAAACCTGCTACTAGACGCCAAAGTAGTTGTGGTGTTACCAGGTGCCGGTACAACCGCCTGGAATCGCCGCCGACTGACGCAGACCTTGGGCCTCCTCCTCCTCCTCAAGTTTGAGCGCGAGTAGACGGGGTGGAGGAGTCTGCAGGTTGCAGCGTTAGAGGAACCCCCCCTGCCCCAACTCCCAGTCAACAATCTTGAAAGCGACGGGTGGCACAGGAGCTGCGCTGTTACCAGGAGGTGCGTTCACTGCCTGGGTTCTCGCGACGACGCCCCAGACATCTGCACGCCCTCCACTCCGCTTGCACAACACGAAGCTGCGTGGAGTTGAACCGAGACGCAGACCTGGCTCCCTGTCCCGTCACTGCCTGGGATCTCTGCCCCGTTGGTGCTTCCTTTTGTTGGAGCTGTACCGAGATGTTTGAGCGAGAGTAGACCAGGGAGAGGATTCTGGAAGATAAACCGTTAGGACACCTCCCCCCTAACCCACCCCCAGCAGAGATTCGAACGCAGTAGCAACATCTGCAGTGAAAACAAACTTGAACGGGTGGCAAAAGAGTTGCGCTGTTACCAGGTTCCATGGAAACTGCCTGGATTCTCCCGATGACGCCCCAGACATTCCCACTTCCTTTACGGGACGCACGAGAGGGTTTGCGTGGAGTTGGAACCGAGAGAGACGTCTGTGTAAATGGGACTTGGGGATCTTGCGACTGCCTGGATTCACCGATGATCTCTCTTCCCGCTCTTTGCTGTCGTCGCGAGGACGCAGGAGACGCGAGTCTGGAAGATAAAACGTCAGGACCCCCCCCCGCCCCAACTCTGATACGAACGCAAAGCCTGAAGTAGTCGTTGATAATGCCAATGGCAACGGCGTTTAACCTCAAGTAAAACATCCACATCGCTCGTTTGGTAAGGCCGAGGATCGGGCCGGAGACTCGAACGGTTACCTGGGTTGAGAACTCGCCCAGACATCTCTCTCAAAGTTGGGGGTGGCAGGAACGGATGCCAGCGTGTCTGATTCCCCATCACCACCACCACCATCCGCTCAGCCTTGACAATAATAAAACACAACCTCCATGATGCTCACGCGTGGCTACAGAGCACGGCTCATTGCCATTGATCATAAATAATGCTGCTGCTGCTGTGGGTAGCAAGAGACATTGACACTCCCTGATGGATGCTGTTGGGAGTTGCATCAAAGTTGCGTTGAGTAGCACCGAGGTTACGTGGAGTTGCACTGAGGAAGTTGCGTGGAGTTGAACGAGACGTCTGCGCTAAGCACAACTGCTGGGGTCCTGTAACATAGAACGTTAGGAGCCCCTCCCCCCTCCCCGATACAAACAAACCCTGTAGTAGCAGCAGCAAGGCAAATTCAAACGCACGGCCAAAAAGGTGATGGCGGTGTTACCAGGAGGTCCCGCTGTCGGGGTTTTCCCGATGATGCCCCAGACATCTGAACTTCCTTCACGGGACGCACGAGAGGGTTTGCGTGGAGTTCGAACCGAGAGAGACGTCTGTGTAAATCGGACTTGGGGATCTTGCGACTGCCTGGATTCACCGATGATCTCTCTTCCCGCTCTTTGCCGGCGTCGCGAGGACGCAGGAGACGCGAGGGATTCTGGAAGATAAAACGTCAGGACCCCCCCCCCCCCCAACTCCGATACGAACGCAAAGCCTGAAGTAGTCGTTGATAATGCCAATGGCAACGGCGTTTAACCTCAAGTAAAACATCCACATCGCTCGTTTGGTAAGGCCGAGGATCGGGCCGGAGACTCGCACGGTTACCTGGGTTGAGAACTCGCCCAGACATCTCTCTCAAAGTTGGGGGTGGCAGGAACGGATGCCAGCGTGTCTGATTCCCCATCACCACCACCACCACCATCCGCTCAGCCTTGACAATAATAAAACACAACCTCCATGATGCTCACGCGTGGCTACAGAGCACGGCTCATTGCCATTGATAAATAAAGTTGCTGTGCGGGAAGGACAAGAGTCATTGACACTCCCTGGTGGATGGTAATGGCCGTACGGCTTCTCCCCCCTTCCACCCAGGGCTGGGTTGGTGTTGTAGAGCAGTGCGGCTGCTTGCTCTGTGCGTCAGCTTGGGTTTCACATTCACCACCACCACCACCTGCCGAGCCTTGACAACGATAAACACAACCTCCGTGTTCACACTCGTGGCTACCTAGCAGCACTGCTCATGACCAGTTCATAGTAATAATGTTGCTGCTGCTGCTGTGGGTAGCGAGAGACATTGACACTCCCTGATGGACGCTGTTGGGTGTCTCTGGCCCCTCCTGTTCAGGACTGGGATCTCTGCCCCGTTGGGGCTTCCTTTCGTTGGAGCTGTACCGAGATGTTTCAGAGTAGACACGAGGAAAGATTCTGGAAGACAGAACGTTAGAGACCCCCCACCCCCCACCCAAACACAAGGCCTGTAGTAGCAGCAGCAAGGCAAATTCAAACGCACGGCCAAAGGGGTTGCGGTGTTACCAGCAGGTCCGCTAACTGCCCGTATCCACCGCCGATTCGACCGTTTGCTCTTCCTGCCTCTGCAGTTGAACCGAGACATCGAGACGCAGACCTGGCTCCCTGTCCCCTCACTGCCTGGGGTCTCTGCCCCGTTGGGGCTTCCTTTCGTTGGAGCTGTACCGAGATGTTTGACGTTTGAGCGAGAGTAGACCGGGGAGAGGATTCTGGAAGACAGAACGTTAGAGACCCCCCCCACTCCCCCTGATACAAACACAAGGCCTGTAGCAGCAGTAGCAGCAAGGCAAATGTGAACGTCAAAGTGTTGACGGTGTTACCGGGTCCCGTTAACCGCCTGGAATGGCCGATGACAGAGGAGCAATATGCGCTTCCTTCCCTGTTGCTCTCCCCCCTCGTACGATGTCGCGAGGTTGCTTGGGAGTTGCACAGAGAACGCGTCGAGTTGCACTGAAGTTGCGAGGAGTTGGAGCAAGGTTGCGTGAAGGTGTTCTGAGGTTACGTAGAGTTGCAGCGAGGTAACGTGGAGTTGCACAGAGAACTTGTGGAGGAGTTGGAGCAAGGTTGAGTGAAATTGTTCTGAGGTTACGTGGAGTTGGACCGAGTTGCCTGGAGTTGCAGCGAGGTTGTGTGGAGTTGCACTGAGGAAGTTGCGTGGAGTTGAACGAGACCGTCTGCGCTAGGCACAACTGCTGGGGTCCTGTAACATAGAACGTTAGGAGCCCCTCCCCCCTCCCCCACCCCAGACCCACAAGGGCCAACACTGCACACCGCTTGCTGGCAATGTCACCATCAACGCCCTTTGCTGGCTTAGGGAAATATTCAGGACGGCCGTAAGAAAACAACGATTTCAATCTTCAGGTCACATTACGTAAACTTCACGCCGTGGTCATTTGCTGATAAAGGTTTCAAGTTTTGCCTCGTTTAAAACTGTCAAAGTCCTGCCGACAACTTTTCCCCGCATGGTCAAATTACAAAATAAAACGTCAATAAAACCTCAAACATCCACATCGCTCGTTTGGTGAGCAAGGCCGAGGATCGGGCCGGAGACTTGCACGGTTACCTGGGTTGAGAACTCGCCCAGACATCTCTCTCAAAGTTGGGGGTGGCAGGAACGGATGCCAGCGTGTCTGATTCCCCATCACCACCACCACCATCATCCGCTCAGCCTTGACAATAATAAAACACAACCTCCATGATGCTCACGCGTGGCTACAGAGCACGGCTCATTGCCATTGATCATAAATAATGTTGCTGCTGCTGCTGTGGGTAGCAAGAGACATTGACACTCCCTGATGGACGCTGTTGGGAGTTGCATCAAAGTTGCGTTGAGTAGCACCGAGGTTACGTGGAGTTGCACTGAGGAAGTTGCGTGGAGTTGAACCGAGACATCAAGACGCAGACCTGGCTCCCTGTCCCGTCACTGCCTGGGATCTCTGCCCCGTTGGTGCTTCCTTTCGTTGGAGCTGTACCGAGATGTTTGAGCGAGAGTAGACCAGGGAGAGGATTCTGGAAGATAAACCGTTAGGACACCCACCCCCCCAACCCACCCCCAGCAGAAATTTGAGTGCAGAAGCAACGTCTGTAGTGAAAACAAACTTGAACAGGTGGCAAAAGAGTTGCGCTGTTACCAGGTTCCATGGAAACTGCCTGGATTCTCCCGACGAAGCCCTGATATTCCCACTTCCTTCACGGGACGCACGAGAGGGTTTGCGTGGAGTTCGAACCGAGAGAGACGTCTGTGTAAATGGGACTTGGGGATCTTGCGACTGCCTGGATTCACCGATGATCTCTCTTCCCCCTCTTTGCCGGCGTCGCGAGGACGCACGAGACGCGAGGGATTCTGGAAGATAAAACGTCAGGACCCCCCCCCCCCCCCCCCCCCCCCCCAACTCCGACACGAACGCAAAGCCTGAAGTAGTCGTTGACAACGCCAATGGCAACGGCGTTTTAACTTTACCAGGTGTCCCATCACTGCCTGGGATCTCTGCCCCGTTGGGGTTCGAACCCAAGAGACATCTGCGTGAGACAGACTTGGGCTCCTGTAACCGCCTCGATTCACCGATGATCTCTCTCTCCCTTTGCCGCTGTTGATGCGAGCGAGCCAAGATACGAGGGAGTCTGCAAGACACGGCGTTAACACAACACCCCCCCCCCAGTCCCGCACCTCCGACTCACGACACACGAACACAAATTCCGTAGAAACACAGCGACGTTTGTAACGGCAATGGATTCGTGCCAGAGGATTTATTCCGTTTCTACCAGGAGCCCCAGACACCGGCCTGGATTCTCCGACGACAACGCCCAGACATCGGCGCACGACGGACACACACACACACTCACACGCACGAGGGTTTGCGCGCAGTTCCAAGCGAGAGCGACGTCCGTGTGAATCAAACTTGGTGGTGCTCCTGCCACCGCCTGGGTTCACCGACGATCCCTCTCTCTGCTGCTGCTGCCGTCGCGAGCACGCAGGAGACGCGAGGGAGTCTGCAAGACACGGCGTGGACACAGCAACCCTCCCCACCCCCCTTCCTCCTACCCAGCCCCAACTCACGACGTGAGAACGCCAATTCCGTGGCAACACAACGTTTGTAAAAGCGTAACAGAGTTAAATTTCGATTTAAAGATTTCGTGACTGCAGCAGGGATTCATCTTCTTGGTTCTTTCGTTGAAGTCATCACGTAGAAGGGAAATAATAAAATAATAATAAAACAATTAATTAATTCACGACGTTTCGGCCACAACACATTCAGACTGTCTTCTCGACAGACCTGTTCTCCACCTGAGGAGGGCTGCTTGCGTTGTGGCCGAAATGTCGTGAGAATTATTTTATGTTTTATTTTTATTATTTTATTATTTCCATTCTACGTGACTTTACCGAAAGAACCAAGACGTAACAGAGTTGTTGTTGTTTTTGGGTTGGATCTCATGAATATATTAAATGTGTCGTTGAAACCCGCCACCACCCGACACGGCCAATTGGGTAAGGTTTGTCGCGTGAACAAAACGTGCCAATTCGTCACTAGTTCTAGCACAAAAACAACATCTTATGTAGATTAGTCGCAAAAAGCTCCCTGCTGCTACTGCTACTTGTTAAACGATGCCACGGCCTCCTACTCACCCCCTGGTTATCAACACCACCACCACAACCACCTCCACCACTACAATCATCCACAAGGCGATGGAGAGACACGAGAGGGTTTGCGTGGAGTTCGAACCGAGAGAGACGTCTGTGTAAAATGGGACTTGGGGATCTTGCGACTGCCTGGATTCACCGATGATCTCTTCCCGCTCTTTGCCGGAGTCGCAGGAGACGCGGGAGACGCGAGGGATTCTGGAAGATAAAACGTCAGGACCCCCCCCCCGCCCCCAACTCCAATACGAACGCAAAGCCTGAAGTAGTCGTTGATAATGAGAATGGCAACGGCGTTTAACCTCAAGTACAACATCCACATCGCTCGTTTGGTGAGCAAGGCCGAGGATCGGGCCGGAGACTCGCACGGTTACCTGGGTTGAGAACTCGCCCAGACATCTCTCTCAAAGTTGGGGGTGGCAGGAACGAATGCCAGCGTGTCTGATTCCCCATCACCACCACCACCACCATCCGCTCAGCCTTGACAATAATAAAACACAACCTCCATGATGCTCACGCGTGGCTACAGAGCACGGCTCATTGCCATTGATCATAAATAATGCTGCTGCTGCTGCTGTGGGTAGCAAGAGACATTGACACTCCCTGGTGGATGGTAATGGCCGTACGGCTTCTCCCCCCTTCCACCCAGGGCTGGGTTGGTGTTGTACAGCAGTGCGGCTGCTTGCTCTGTGCGTCAGCTTGCGTTTCACATTCACCACCACCACCACCTGCCGAGCCTTGACAACGATAAACACAACCTCCGTGTTCACACTCGTGGCTACCTAGCAGCACTGCTCACGACCAGTTCATAGTAATAATGTTGATGCTGCTGCTGTGGGTAGTAAGAGACGTTGACACTCCCTGGTGGACGCTGTTGGAGTTGCATCAAGGTTGCGTTGAGCAGCAGAGACCGTGTGGAGATCCAGTAAGAAAGTTGCGTGGAGTTGAACGAGACGTCTGCGCTAAGCACAACTGCTGGGGTCCTGTAACATAGAACGTTAGGAGCCCCTCCCCCCTCCCCGATACAAACAAACCCTGTAGTAGTAGCAGCAAGGCAAATTCAAACGCACGGCCAAAAAGGTGTTGGCGGTGTTACCAGGAGGTCCGCTGTCTGGTTTTCCCGATGATGCCCCAGACATCTGAACTTCCTTCACGGGACGCACGAGAGAGTTTGCGTGGAGTTTGAACCGAGAGAGACGTCTGTTTAAATCGGACTTGGGGATCTTGCGACTGCCTGGATTCACCGATGATCTCTTCTTTGCTGGCATCGCGAGGACGCAGGAGACGCGAGGGATTCTGGAAGATAAAACGTCAGGACCCCCCCCCCCCCCCCCAACTCCGACACGAACGCAAAGCCTGAAGTAGTCGTTGATAATGCCAATGGCGTTTTAACTTTACCAGGTGTCCCGTTAACGGCCTGGATTCTCCCGACGACGCCCCAGACATCTGCACGCCCTCCACTCCGCTTGCGCAACACGAAGCCGCGTGGAGTTGAACCGAGACATCGAGACGCAGACCTGGCTCCCTGTCCCGTCACTGCCTGGGATCTCTGCCCCGTTGGGGCTTCCTTGGTTTGGAGCTGTACCGAGATGTTTGACGTTTGAGCGAGAGTAGACCGGGAAGAGGTTTCTGGAAGACAGAACGTTAGAGACCCCCCCCCCTACTCCCATGATACAAACACAAGGCCTGTAGCAGCAGCAGTAGCAGCGAGGCAAATGTGAACATCAAAGTGTTGACGGTGTTACCGGGTCCCGTTAACCGCCCGGAATGGCCGATGACAGAGGAGCAATTCGCGCTTCCTTCCCTGTTGCTCTCCCCCCTTGTACGATGTCGCGAGGTTGCTTGGGAGTTGCAGAGAACGCGTGGAGTTGCACTGAAGTTGCGAGGAGTTGGAGCAAGGTTGCGTGAAGGTGTTCTGAGGTTACGTAGAGTTGCAGCGAGGTTACGTGGAGTTGCACTGAGGTTGTGTGGAGGAGTTGGAGCAAGGTTGAATGAAATTGTTCTGAGGTTACGTGGAGTTGGACCGAGTTGCCTGGAGTTGCACCGAGGTTGTGTGGAGTTGCACTGAGGAAGTTGCGTGGAGTTGAACGAGACGTCTGCGCTAGGCACAACTGCTGGGGTCCTGTAACATAGAACGTTAGGAGCCCCTCCCCCCTCCCGCACCCCAGACCCACAAGGGCCAACACTGCACACCACTTGCTGGCAATGTCACCATCAACGCCCTTTGCTGGCTTAGAGAAATATTCAGGACGGCCGTAAGAAAACACACATTTCAATCCACCATAGGAACCTCCTTTGCCAGTAGCAGAATGATAATTGGTTTTTTACCCTTTTATCTGGAAACAAACTGACACTTTTTTTGCGCCTTTTGGCGTCATCTGGTCCAACACCAGGTGAGACTAGACTCTTAAGAAAAGCTGTCTCGGTGTGGACCAATCAATTTCAAGGACAGTGCATACATTATCAGAGTTGTGTTTTTTGTTTGCATTCCGACCGCAGGTATTGTGGTCTATGCAAAAATGACTCCTTGTAAAAAAGGTGTCAGTTTTGTTGCCAGATAAAAGGGTAAAAAACAATCATCATTAATTTCAATCTTCAGGTCACATTACGTAAACTTCACGCCGTGGTCATTTGCTGATAAAGGTTTCAAGTTTTGCCTCGTTTAAAACTGTCAAAGTCCTGCCGACAACTTTTCCCCGCATGGCCAAATTACAAAATAAAACGTCAATAAAACCTCAAACATCCACATCGCTCGTTTGGTGAGCAAGGCCGAGGATCGGGCCGGAGACTCGCACGGTTACCTGGGTTGAGAACTCGCCCAGACATCTCTCTCAAAGTTGGGGGTGGCAGGAACGGATGCCAGTGTGTCCGATTCCCCATCACCACCACCATCATCCGCTCAGCCTTGACAATAATAAAACACAACCTCCATGATGCTCACGCGTGGCTACAGAGCACGGCTCATTGCCATTGATCATAAATAATGCTGCTGCTGCTGCTGTGGGTAGCAAGAGACATTGACACTCCCTGATGGACGCTGTTGGGTGTCTCTGGCCCCTCCTGTCCAGGACTGGGTTGTCACAGCGGCAGGGGGTTGCAGACCTGGCTCCCTGTCCCGTCACTGCCTGGGATCTCTGCCCTGTTGGGGCTTCCTTTCGTTGGAGCTGTACCGAGATGTTTGAGACCGGGGAGAGGATTCTGGAAGATAAACCGTTAGGACACCCACCCCCCCCCAACCCACCCCCAGCTGCGATGCGAACGCAGTAGCAACGTCTGCAGTGAAAACAAACTTGAACGGGTGGGCAAAGGAGTCGCGCTGTTACCAGGTTCCATGGAAACTGCCTGGAGACGCCCCAGACGTCCTCACGCCCTTCACCCCTCTGCTGTTCCGTGCACGACCAACGCCAAAGAGTGTCCCCGAGTTGAAACCGAGAGACGTCATCACGCAAGACTGGTGGGGCTCCCCTTCCTGTCACTGCCTGGGATCTCTGCCCCGTTGGGGCTTCCTTGGTTTGGAGCTGTACCGAGATGTTGAGATGATGTTCAAAGCGAGTAGGAGAGTAGACGATTCTGGAAGACAGAACATTAGAGTACCCCCCCCCCTCTACAAACACAACTCCAGTAGTAGCGAGGCAAATTCAAACAGACGCCAACGTAATTGTGGTGTTACCAGGTGCCGGTACAACCGCCTGGAATCGCCGCCGACTGACGCAGACCTTGGGCCTCCTCCTCCTCCTCCTCAAGTTTGAGCGCGAGTAGACGGGGTGGAGGAGTCTGCAGGTTGCAGCGTTAGAGGAACCCCCCCTGCCCCAACTCCCAGTCAACAATCTTGAAAGCGACGGGTGGCACAGGAGCTGCGCTGTTACCAGGAGGTGCGTTCACTGCCTGGGTTTTCACGACGATGCCCCAGACATCCGCACTTCCTTCACGGGACGCACGAGAGGGTTTGCGTGGAGTTCGAACCGAGAGAGACGTCTGTGTAAATGGGACTTGGGGATCTTGCGACTGCCTGGATTCACTGATGATCTCTCTTCCCCCTCTTTGGCGGCGTTGCGAGAACGCAGGAGACGCGAGGGAGTCTGGAAGATAAAACCGTCAGGACCCCCCCCCCCCCCCAACTCCGATACGAACGCAAAGCCTGAAGTAGTCGTTGATAATGAGAATGGCAACGGCGTTTAACCTCAAGTAAAACATCCACATCGCTCGTTTCGTGAGCAAGGCCGAGGATCGGGCCGGAGACTGGCACGGTTACCTGGGTTGAGAACTCGCCCAGACATCTCTCTCAAAGTTGGGGGTGGCAGGAACGGATGCCAGCGTGTCTGATTCCCCATCACCACCACCACCACCATCCGCTCAGCCTTGACAATGATAAACACAACCTCCGTATGTCCACGTGTGGGCTACACAGCCAAGGCTCATTGCCATTGATAAACAAAGTTGCTGTGCGGAAAGGACAAGAGTCATCGACACTCCCTGGTGGATGGTAATGGCCGTACGGCGTCTCCCCCCTTCCACCCAGGGCTGGGTTGGTGTTGTACAGCAGTGCGGCCGCTGCTTGCTCTGTGCGTCAGCTTGCGTTTCACATTCACCACCACCACCACCTGCCGAGCCTTGACAACGATAAACACAACCTCCGTGTTCACACTCGTGGCTACCTAGCAGCACTGCTCACGACCAGTTCATAATAATAATGCCGCTGCTGCTGCTGCTGTGGGTAGCAAGAGACATTGACACTCCCTGATGGACGCTGTTGGGTGTCACTGGTCCCTCCTGTCCAGGACTTGGGATCTCTGCCCCGTTGGGGCTTCCTTTCGTTGGAGCTGTACCGAGATGTTTCAGAGTAGACACGAGGAAAGATTCTGGAAGACAGAACGTTAGAGACCCCCCCCAAACCCACCCGCCCCAAGCAATCCCACCCCAACTCTGATACGGACTCAAAAGCCTGAATTGGACATTGAAAATACGAATTAAAGGCAACGGCGTGGTAACTTTGTTTACCAGGTGTCCCGTTAACTGCCTGGATTCTCCCGACGACGCCCCAGACATCTGCACTTCTTTCACGGGACGCACGAGACGGTTTGCGTGGAGTTCGAACCGAGAGAGACGTCTGTGTAAATCGGACTTGGGGATCTTGTGACTGCCTGGATTCACCGATGATCTCTCTTCCCCCTCTTTGCTGCTGCTGCTGTTGCTATGAGCACGCAGAGACGCGAGGGAGTCTGCAAAACACGGCGTTAACACCCCCCCCCTCCCAGTCCCGCACCTCCGACTCACGACACACGAACACAAATTCCGAAGAAACACAGCGACGTTGGTAACAGCAATGGATTCGTGCCGGAGGATTTATTCCGTAGTCACCAGGTGCCCCAGACAGCGGCCTGGATTCTCCGACGACAACGCCCAGACATCGGCGCACGACAGACACACACTCACACATACTCACACACACACACACACGAGGGTTTGCGCGCAGTTCCAAGCGAGAGCGACGTCCGTGTGAATCAAACTTGGTGGTGCTCCTGCCACCGCCTGGGTTCACCGACGATCCCTCTCTGCTGCTGCTGCCGTCGCGAGCACGCAGGAGACGCGAGGGAGTCTGCAAGACACGGCGTGGACACAGCAACCCTCCCCACCCCCCTTCCTCCTACCCAGCCCCAACTCACGACGTGAGAACGCTAATTCCGTGGCAACGCAACGTTTGTAAAAGCGTAACAGAGTTAAATTTCGATTTAAAGATTTCGTGACTGCAGCAGGGATTCATCTTCTTGGTTCTTTCGGTGAAGTCATCACGTAGAAAGGAAATAATAAAATAATAATAATAAAACATTTAATTAATTCACGACGTTTCGGCCACAACGCATTCAGACTGTCTTCTCGACAGACCTGTTCTCCACCTGAGGACGGCTGCTTGCGTTGTGGCCGAAACGTCGTGAGAATTATTTGATTGTTTTATTTTTATTATTTCCATTCTACGTGATGACTTTACCGAAAGAACCAAGAAGACATAACAGAGTTGTTGTTGTTGTGTTGGATCTCGTGAATATATTAAATGTGTCGTTGAAACCCGCCACCACCCGACACGGCCAATTGGTAAAAAAATGTGTCACGTTGACAAAAAAGAGAGTTCATTACTTTAGCCCGCCGGTGTGTTAAAGAGTGAATCCACATTTACAATCCGAGTAACAGCGACGTTTCGCTGGAAACTACATCCAGCACGTTCAGTGCGATTTGCCAGAATAGTGAAGCCAGCCACCTGCTTCTGGTCTTAAACACAGTGCAGGATGACGATGTCATCATCGTTGTTGTTGAACCCCTTCAGGATTCGAGATCAGAGGCGGCGGTGAGGGGCTATGCAACTAAGTAATAGATCAGTTATCAGCCACTTAGCATGTGACACACATGTAAGGCATTGTAAGGTGTGTTGTGTATTACTTAATACATTCGGTAAAGTCATGCGGCTTCACCGAAAGACCCAAAGAATATGAATTCCTGCAGCCACTAAAGCTTTAAGTCGAGATTTAAGAAGCTTCCAGGCTGCGCCGAGTCTGTAGCCATCACAGCGATTGAAATTATTTGAATTATTCTAGATTTGAATTATCCAACTAATCTTGGCCAGCAATAATTAGTTCCGCATAACGCTTCAACGTTATCAAAATCAATTGAATGCCCTTGTTGGAAAGCAAGCTCTGCAACTTCTGCCAGCTGTGTTTGGGAGAATGTAATGTTCCATTGGTGCTCAAGTACAACATCCACATCGCTCGTTTGGTGAGCAAGGCCGAGGATCGGGCCGGAGACTCGCACGGTTACCTGGGTTGAGAACTCGCCCAGACATCTCTCTCAAAGTTGGGGGTGGCAGGAACGGATGCCAGCGTGTCTGATTCCCCATCACCACCACCACCATCCGCTTAGCCTTGACAATGATAAACACAACCTCCATGATGCTCACGCGTGGCTACAGAGCACGGCTCATTGCCATTGATCATAAATAATGCTGCTGCTGCTGCTGTGGGTAGCAAGAGACGTTGACACTCCCTGATGGACGCTGTTGGTTGTCTCTGGCCCCTCCTGTTCAGGACTGGGATCTCTGCCCCGTTGGGGCTTCCTTTCGTTGGAGCTGTACCGAGATGTTTGACGTTTGAGCGAGACTAGACCAGGGAGAGGTTTCTGGAAGATAAACCGTTAGGACACCCACCCCCCCCCCCCAACCGATTCCCAGCTGTGATGCGAACGCAGTGGCCTGAAATAATAAATAGAGCTGTAGATGACCGACGTATTAACTTATGTATTGTGATTATAGCGCGCTGCTACTGCTATTGTTAATCCGGCTGTCATGGATTGACTTATGCAGCTAGCCAAGGATGCTACGTTTAGATGTGTGTTGTGTCTGTAGCTATTGTAAACTTTCAATCACATTTGTTGGGAAAACTGTTACTACAACGTAAGTTTTAGAGGGGATTGGTTTGGCCCGATATTTTTGATTTAGTATAGATTTACAGATTTTTTTTTATCTGTATTGTAGTAGGATTGTTATTGGGATCAAACAGAAATGGAATTTTTTGCACTTTCTGTATGCACAAAGGATGGGTTGTGCTTTTTCTGTAGCATTTCATTGTTTACATAATGCGATGTTCAGATTTGCGTACAATTAATTTTAGGTGTATCTTGTCATTTTAATGTTTGTTGCGGTTGACACCCAAATCAAGAGCCGAATGGCTCACAGGGCAAAACCTAATGAATGAAACTGAAACAAATAAAATAACAAAAACTCACGTTTCAAAAAGCGATAGATTTGGGCAGAGAAGATTTGTGGTGTTTACCAGGTGCCACGGAAACCGGCCCGAATTCTCCGCGACGAAGCCCAGACACCATCACGGGACGCACGAGAGGGTTTGCGTGGAGTTCAAACCGAGAGAGACGTCTGTGTAAATGGGACTTGGGGATCTTGCGACTGCCTGGATTCACCGATGATCTCTCTTCCCGCTCTTTGCCGGCGTCGCGAGGACACAGAAGCGAGGTAGTCTGGAAGATAAAACGTCAGGACCCCCCCCCCCCCAACTCCGATACGAACGCAAAGCCTGAAGTAGTCGTTGATAATGAGAATGGCAACGGCGTTTAACCTCAAGTAAAACATCCACATCGCTCGTTTGGTGAGCAAGGCCGAGGATCGGGCCGGAGACTCGCACGGTTACCTGGGTTGAGAACTCGCCCAGACATCTCTCTCAAAATTGGGGGTGGCAGGAACGGATGCCAGCGTGTCTGATTCCCCATCACCACCACCACCACCACCATCCGCTCAGCCTTGACAATAATAAAACACAACCTCCATGATGCTCACGCGTGGCTACAGAGCACGGCTCATTGCCATTGATCATAAATAATGCTGCTGCTGCTGCTGTGGGTAGCAAGAGACATTGACACTCCCTGATGGACGCTGTTGGGTGTCTCTGGCCCCTCTGTCCAGGACTGGCTTGTAACAGCGGCAGGGGGTTGCGCATCTCCCATTCCGCCCATCGCCACCACCGTCATCCGCTCAGCCTTGACAACGATAAACACAACCTCCGTATGTCCACGTGTGGGCTACACAGCCAAGGCTCATTGCCATCGATAAATAAAGTTGCTGTGCGGGAAGGACAAGAGTCATTGACACTCCCTGGTGGATGGTAATGGCCGTACGGCTTCTCCCCCCTTCCACCCAGGGCTGGGTTGGTGTTGCACAGCAGTGCTGCTGCTTGCTCTGTGCGTCAGCTTGCGTTTCACATTCACCACCACCACCTGCCGAGCCTTGACAACGATAAACACAACCTCCGTGTTCACACTCGTGGCTACCTAGCAGCACTGCTCACGACCAGTTCATAGTAATAATGTTGATGCTGCTGCTGTGGGTAGCAAGAGACATTGACACTCCCTGGTGGACGCTGTTGGAGTTGCATCAAAGTTGCGTTGAGCAGCAGAGACCGTGTGGAGATCCAGTAAGAAAGTTGCGTGGAGTTGAACGAGACGTCTGCACTAGGGACAACTGCTGGGGTCCTGTAACATAGAACGTTAGGAGCCCCCCCCCCCACCAACAAACCCTGTAGTAGCAGCAGCAAGGCAAATTCAAACGCACGGCCAAAAGGTGTTGGCGGTGTTACCAGGAGGTCCGCTGCCTGGGTTCTCACGACGACGCCCCAGACATCTGAACTTCCTTCACGGGACGCACGAGAGGGTTTGCGTGGAGTTGGAACCGAGAGAGACGTCTGTGTAAATGGGACTTGGGGATCTTGCGACTGCCTGGATTCACCGATGATCTCTCTTCCCCCTCTTTGCCGGCGTCGCGAGAACGCAGGAGACGCGAGGGAGTCTGGAAGATAAAACGTCAGGAACCCCCCCCCCCCCCCAACTCCGATACGAACGCAAAGCCTGAAGTAGTCGTTGATTATTCTGGTCTGCTGGCACTTTGCACCAGACTCCACTCCCGATCCTCACTCCAAACTCCACTCCAGATCCTGATCCAAACTCCACTCCAGATCCTGATCCAAACTCCACTCCTGATCCTCACTCCAAACTCCACTCCTGATCCTCACTCCAAACTCCACTCCAGATCCTGATCCAAACTCCACTCCAGATCCTCACTCCAAACTCCACTCCAGATCCTCACTCCAAACTCCACTCCTGATCCTCACTCCAAACTCCACTCCTGATCTTCGCTCCAAACTCCACTCCAGATCCTCACTCCAAACTCCACTCCTGATCCTCACTCCAAACTCCACTCCAGATCCTCACTCCAAACTCCACTCCAGATCCTCACTCCAAACTCCACTCCAGATCCTCACTCCAAACTCCACTCCAGATCCTCACTCCAAACTCCACTCCAGATCCTCACTCCAGACTCCACTCCTGATCTTCACTCCAGACTCCACTCCTGATCCTCGCTCCAAACTCCACTCCAGATCCTGATCCTCGCTCCAAACTCCACTCCAGAACCTCGCTCCAAACTCCACTCCTGATCTTCGCTCCAAACTCCACTCCAGATCAAGACTCCAATCCACTGCTGCTCCTCGCTCCATAATCCACTCCTGATCACCACCACCACCACAACCATCCACAAGGCGATGATGGAGAGACACTCGAGGCTTTGCGTGCGTAAAATCAGTGCTGGGCTCCTGTAACCGCCCGGATTCGCCCATCAACTCTGTCAACTCTCTCGCTCTTCACCCCCCACCCCGTTGCAGTTCTTGCTGCGAGCACGCAGGAGACGCGAGTCTGCAAGACACGGCGTTAACACAACACCCACCCCCCCAACTCCCGACATACGAACACAAATAAAATAACAAAAACTCACGTGTGAAAAATTAACCCGTAAAAACAAAGTTTTTCACTATAAATCCTTTATATGCGTGGCGGCTAGAGTCCTCTCGTCCTCTGGCTTCAGATGGCTGCCACCTATGGGTCAGATGATTGCCTGCCACCATTAAGCAATTGGTAATTAAATATAATTTTAAAAAATTCCTAAAAAGTGTAAAATTACGGAAATTTTTTTCACGAAAATAAATTGTCACGCACAACGAGTCTGTGTGCAAAATGTCAGCTCGATTGGATCACGGGAAGTGGGTTAAAAAACGACCGAAAGATTTGCACTGTCGTAAGCGCGCAAGCGAACTTAATATAAAGGATTTAAAAAAGCGATAGATTTGGGCAGAGGAGATTTGTGGTGTTTACCAGGTGCCACGGAAACCGGCCTGAATTCTCCGCGACGAAGCCCAGACACCTTTACGGGACGCACGAGAGGGTTTGCGGGAGTTGGAACCGAGAGAGACGTCTGTGCAAATGGGACTTGGGGATCTTGCGACTGCCTGGATTCACCGATGATCTCTCTTCCCGCTCTTTGCCGGCGTCGCGAGGACGCAGGAGACGCGAGGGATTCTGGAAGATAAAACGTCAGGACCCCCCCCCCCCCCCCCCACTCCGATACGAACGCAAAGCCTGAAGTAGTCGTTGATAACGCGAACGGCAACGGCGTTTTAACTTTACCAGGTGTCCCGTTAACGGCCTGGATTCTCCCGACGACGCCCCAGACATCTGCACGCCCTCCACTCCGCTTGCGCAACACGAAGCCGCGTGGAGTTGAACCGAGACATCGAGACGCAGACCTGGCTCCCTGTCCCGTCACTGCCTGGGGTCTCTGCCCCGTTGGGGCTTCCTTGGTTTGGAGCTGTACAGAGATGTTTGAGCGAGAGTAGACCGGGGAGAGGATTCTGGAAGACAGAACGTTAGAGACCCCTCCCCACCACTCCCACTGACACAAACACAAGGCCTGTAGCAGCAGTAGCAGCGAGGCAAATGTGAACGTCAAAGTGTTGACGGTGTTACCGGGTCCCGTTAACCGCCTGGAATGGCCGATGACAGAGGAGCAATTTGCGCTTCCTTCCCTGTTGCTCTCCCCCCTTGTACGATGTCGCGAGGTTGCTTGGGAGTTGCACAGAGAACGCGTGGAGTTGCACTGAAGTTGCGAGGAGTTGGAGCAAGGTTGCGTGAAGGTGTTCTGAGGTTACGTAGAGTTGCAGCGAGGTAACGTGGAGTTGGACAGAGAACGTGTGGAGGTGAGGAGTTGGAGCAAGGTTGAATGAAAATGTTCTGAGGTTACGTGGAGTTGAACCGAGTTGCCTGGAGTTGCAGCGAGGTTGTGTGGAGTTGCACTGAGGAAGTTGCGTGGAGTTGAACGAGACGTCTGCGCGAGGCACAACTGCTGGGGTCCTGTAACATAGAACGTTAGGAGCCCCTCCCCCCTCCCCCCCTCCCCGATACAAACAAATCCTGTAGTAGCAGCAGCAAGGCAAATTCAAACGCACGGCCAAAAAGGTGTTGGCGGTGTTACCAGGAGGTCCGCTGTCTGAGATTTCCCCGATGATGCCCCAGACATCTGAACTTCCTTAACGGGACGCACGAGAGAGTTTGCGTGGAGTTGGAACCGAGAGAGACGTCTGTGTAAATGGGACTTGGGGATCTTGCGACTGCCTGGATCCACCGATGATCTCTCTTCCCGCTCTTTGCCGGCGTCGTGAGGACGCAGGAGACGCGAGGGATTCTGGAAGATAAAACGTCAGGACCCCCCCCCCCCCCCCCAACACGAACGCAAAGCCTGAAGTAGTCGTTGATAATGCCAATGGCAACGGCGTTTAACCTCAAGTAAAACATCCACGTCGCTCGTTTGGCGAGCAAGGCCGAGGATCGGGCCGGAGACTCACACGGTTACCTGGGTTGAGAACTCGCCCAGACATCTCTCTCAAAAGTTGGGGGTGGCAGGAACGGATGCCAGCGATTCACCATCACCACCACCATCATCCGCTCAGCCTTGACAACGATAAACACAACCTCCGTATGTCCACGTGTGGGCTACACAGCCAAGGCTCATTGCCATTGATAAATAAAGTTGCTGTGCGGGAAGGACAAGAGTCATTGACACTCCCTGGTGGATGGTAATGGCCGTACGGCTTCTCCCCCCTGCCACCCAGGGCTGGGTTGGTGTTGTACAGCAGTGCGGCTGCTTGCTCTGTGCGTCAGCTTGCGTTTCACATTCACCACCACCACCACCTGCTGAGCCTTGACAACGATAAACACAACCTCCGTGTTCACACTCGTGGGCTAAAGAGCCAAGACCCATCACCATTGATAAACAATTATAAATGTTGCCGTGTGGCTGTGAAGCACGAAGAGTTAAGGACACTCCCTGGTGGTGGCAAAGACTCTCGCCCCGCTCCTTCCACGGCTGGTTTACTTTGTGCCGATTTGTACAGCAGTCGGGGGTTGAGTTCCTCACATTCTCCACCCATCGCCACCATCACCCGCTCAGCCTTGACAACGATAAACACAGCTCAACGTTCACACCTGGCTGGCGAAGCCAACTCATGACCCATTGAGAATAACGCATGCAGAGTGAGGCGAGTCAAAGGGCACTCCCTGGTTGTGGCGGTGTCATGGGGCTTGCTGTGGTGTCTCTTCTTCCCCTTCTGCAGGGCTGGGCTTGTTGTACAGGGTTGGTAGGTAGGGCTGGACGTTTGACTAGGTTCTGTAACAGAGAACGTGAAAGGCCCCCCCCACCCCCCCTCAAGATTTCTGGCAAGCCACAGCAACGGACAGATTCGTAAACGGGTGTGTGGGGGGAGACCTTTGGTTTACCCAGACCACGAGGCACGAGACGTCTCACCGCCTGGGCTACGGAGACGCAAGCTCTGCTCAGCGGGAAGGAGATGGGGGGGGGGGGAGAAACTTCTGGAAGACATTTGGTTAAGGACAACCCCCCCGCCCACCCAATGCCTTCTTCCATGCACACAGCACTTTGCACCACGTGGGGTAAAATTGCATGTGGGAGGAGTGGGACGATTGCTTTACCGCACAGCCTGCGCCACCCACACATAGGACGATGGCCGGTCGGTGGAGCTTGGTATAGAACGCCAGCAGCCAGCGAGCGGCTACAAAACGCGCACACGGGGGAGGAGGGTGCAGGGCAGACGGAGCAGCTGTGTGAGCTTCCTGTGGCTGGGCAGCAGAGGGCAGTGACGGTGGCCGATTCAGTAGCAGTGCAGAGGCGGTGATGGTGGCTGGGCAGTGCAGAGGCGGTGATGGTGGCTGGGCAGTGCAGAGGCGGTGACGGTGGCTGGGCAGTGCAGAGGCGGTGATGGTGGCTGGGCAGTGCAGAGGCGGTGATGATGGCTGGGCAGTGCAGAGGCGGTGATGATGGCTGGGCAGTGCAGAGGCGGTGACGGTGGCTGGGCAGTGCAGAGGCGGTGATGGTGGCTGGGCAGTGCAGAGGCGGTGACGGTGGCTGGGCAGTGCAGAGGCGGTGATGGTGGCTGGGCAGTGATGGTGGCTGGGCAGTGGAGAGCGGTGATCATGGCTGGGCAGTGATGGTGGCTGGGCAGTGGAGAGCGGTGATCGTGGCTGGGCAGCAGAGGGCGGTGACGGTGGCAGAGCAGTGGCAGGCGGTGACAGTGGAGCTGTGACAGTAGCAGCGTTGCGACGGGTTACTGAGTGTGATATTTGTGACCCGACGATTGATTTCACGCCGGCAAGGAACCGCCTGTGCGAGCGAGCCCGGTGCATCTGCGTCCCCGACCCTCTGCTTCACACGTCTCCTGGACAATGCCCACTTCCCCTCGGGCAATCTGCGCAAAAGATCAGGCCGACAAGAGTTGCTGTTGGTCGCTTTGCAATGCTCCCCCAGCCTTGCCCCCTCCAAGTCTCTTAAGCGGTGCGCAATTTCCACGTTCGTAAAAAAGTCAATTGTTAAATCTTTCCCCAAGAGGGGGGGCTGCCTCCCTTCAAGAAGCACTTGAGGAAGCAAGTCGAGTTTGGAAAATTTCACTTCAAATTCCTCCACAATTTGTCGAGCGTTCATTGTCCAATCGTTAATTTCCCCGAAGCCTTCCAGACTTCACGCGTGCCGGGGTTTTGACGTTGCCAAACTGACGTGAAGTGGCCGCGATGACTCGGGATGATAGAGTTTGTTTCATGGAGACATTTCATCCCAGCAATTAAAAAAAAAATCTCCGCAAATTCATCCTCCATTTTTAAACGTTTCACGAGCAGCGAACAGAACCTTTTGACAGGCGGTCTTTGCCCCGTTGGGGCTTCCTTTCTTTGGAGCTGTACCGAGATGTTTCAGAGTAGACACGAGGAAAGATTCTGGAAGACAGAACGTTAAAGACCCCCCCCCCCCCAAGCAATCCCACCCCAACTCTGATACGGACTCAAAGCCTGAATTAGACATTGAAAATTCGAACGAATGTGAACGGCGTGGTAGCTTTGTTTACCAGGTGTCCCGTTAACTGCCTGGGTTCTCCCGACGACGCCCCAGACATCTGCACGCCCTCCACTCCGCTTGCGCAACACGAAGCCGCGTGGAGTTGAACCGAGACATCGAGACGCAGACCTGGCTCCCTGTCCCGTCACTGCCTGGGATCTCTGCCCCGTTGGGGCTTCCTTGGTTTGGAGCTGTACCGAGATGTTTGACGTTTGAGCGAGAGTAGACCAGGGAGAGGATTCTGGAAGACAGAACGTGAGACACCCCCCCCCACAAACACAAGGCCTGTAGCAGCAGTAGCAGCGAGGCAAATTGTGAACGTCAAAGTGTTGACGGTGTTACCGGGTCCCGTTAACCGCCTGGAATGGCCGATGACAGAGGATCAATTTTCGCTTCCTTCCCTGTTGCTCTCCCCCCTCGTACGATGTCGCGAGGTTGCTTGGGAGTTGCACAGAGAACGTGTGGAGTTGCACTGGAGTTGCGAGGAGTTGGAGCAAAGTTGCGTGAAATTGTTCTGAGGCTACGTGGAGTTGAACGGAGTTGCATCAAGTTGCAGCGAGGTTACATGGAGTTGCACTGAGGAAGTTGCGTGGAGTTGAACGAGACGTCTGCGCTAGGCACAACTGCTGGGGTCCTGTAACATAGAACGTTAGGAGACCCTCCCCCCTCCCAGATACAAACAAATCCTGTAGTAGCAGCAAGGCAAATTGAAAACGCACGGCCAAAGGAGTTGCGGTGTTACCAGGAGGTCCGCTGTCAGAAATTTCCCCGATGATGCCCCAGATATCTGAACTTCCTTTACGGGACGCACGAGAGGGTTTGCGTGGAGTTCGAACCGAGAGAGACGTCTGTGTAAATCGAACTTGGGGATCTTGTGACTGCCTGGATTCACCGATGATCTCTCTTCCCCCTCTTTGACGGCGTCGCGAGGACGCAGGAGACGCGAGGGATTCTGGAAGATAAAACGTCAGGACCCCCCCCCCCCCCCCAACTCCGACACGAACGCAAAGCCTGAAGTAGTCGTTGATAATGCCAATGGCAACGGCGTTTAACCTCAAGTACAACATCCACATCGCTCGTTTGGTGAGCAAGGCCGAGGATCGGGCCGGAGACTCGCACGGTTACCTGGGTTGAGAACTCGCCCAGACATCTCTCTCAAAGTTGGGGGTGGCAGGAACGGATGCCAGCGTGTCTGATTCCCCATCACCACCACCACCACCACCACCATCCGCTCAGCCTTGACAATAATAAAACACAACCTCCATGATGCTCACGCGTGGCTACAGAGCACGGCTCATTGCCATTGATCATAAATAATGCTGCTGCTGCTGCTGTGGGTAGCAAGAGACATTGACACTCCCTGGTGGATGGTAATGGCCGTACGGCTTCTCCCCCCTTCCACCCAGGGCTGGGTTGGTGTTGTACAGCAGTGCGGCTGCTTGCTCTGTGCGTCAGCTTGCGTTTCACATTCACCACCACCACCACCTGCCGAGCCTTGACAACGATAAACACAACCTCCGTGTTCACACTCGTGGCTACCTAGCAGCACTGCTCACGACCAGTTCATAGTAATAATGTTGCTGCTGCTGCTGTGGGTAGCAAGAGACATTGACACTCCCTGGTGGACGCTGTTGGTTGTCTCTGGCCCCTCCTGTTCAGGACTGGGATCTCTGCCCCGTTGGGGCTTCCTTTCGTTGGAGCTGTACCGAGATGTTTCAGAGTAGACACGAGGAAAGATTCTGGAAGACAGAACGTTAGAGACCCCCCCCCCCCCTCCAATACAAACAAATCCTGCAGTAGTAGCAGCAAGGCAAATTCAAACCCACGGCAAAACGAGTTTTGGTGTTACCAGGAGGTACGGCAACTGCCCGTATCCACCGCCGATTCGACCGTTTGCGTTTCCTGCCTTTGCATCTCCCACGCACGACGAAGCGAGGAGCTTCTGTGTGTGGAGTCCAACCGCGGCCTACGCACGCACAAGGCAGGGCTGCTGCTGCTGCTGCTGCTGCTACTGAGCGCTGTGGCCGGGTGGTGACGGCGCTCCCTTGAGACGCCGCCGCTGCTGCTGCTGCTGCTGCCTGGGGGAGCTCTGGCGAGGATGTTCTGAGCAGAGAGACGATGGACGGGATTCTGGAAGACGGCGAGTTAGAGACCCCCCCCCCCCCAACCCACCCGCCCCAAGCAATCCCACCCCCAACTCTGAAACGAAATCAAAGCCTGAATCAGACATTGATAATTCGAACGAATGGCAACGGCGTGGTAACTTTGTTTACCAGGTGTCCCGTTAACTGCCTTGATTATCCCGACGACGCCCCAGACATCTGCACGCCCTCCACTCCGCTTGCGCAACACGAAGCCGCGTGCAGTTGAACCGAGACATCGAGACGCAGACCTGGCTCCCTGTCCCGTCACTGCCTGGGATCTCTGCCCCGTTGGGGCTTCCTTTCGTTGGAGCTGTACCGAGATGTTTGACGTTTGAGCGAGAGTAGACCGGGGAGAGGATTCTGGAAGACAGAACGTGAGACACCCCCCCCCCCCCCCACAAACACAAGGCCTGTAGCAGCAGTAGCAGCAAGGCAAATGTGAACGTCAAAGTGTTGACGGTGTTACCGGGTCCCGTTAACCGCCTGGAATGGCCGATGACAGAGGAGCAATTTGCGCTTCCTTCCCTGTTGCTCTCCCCCCTCGTACGATGTCGCGAGGTTGCTTGGGAGTTGCACAGAGAACGTGTGGAGGAGTTGGAGCAAGGTTGAATGAAATTGTTCTGAGGCTACGTGGAGTTGGACCGAGTTGCCTGGAGTTGCAGCGAGGTTGCGTGGAGTTGCACTGAGGAAGTTGCGTGGAGTTGAACGAGACGTCTGCGCTAGGCACAACTGCTGGGGTCCTGTAACATAGAACGTTAGGAGCCCCTCCCCCCTCCCAGACCCACAAGGGACAACACTGCACACCGCTTGCTAGCAATGTCACCATCAACGCCCTTTGCTGGCTTAGGGAAATGTTCAGGACGGCCGTAAGAAAACACCGATTTCAATCTTCAGGTCGCATTGCGTAAATTTGACGCTGTGGTAATTTGCTAATAAAAGTGTCAAGTTTTGCCTCGTTTAAAACTTTCACAACTTTTCCCCACGTGGCCGATTACGAAAAGCAAAACATAATAGGGGTTTTTCCCCTCCGATGTTCTGAGGTTACGTAGAGTTGCATCGAGGTAACTACAAATCCTGTAGTAAGTAGCAGCAAGACAAACTCAAACGCACGGCCAAAGGAGTTGCGGTGTTACCAGGAAATCCGCTGTCTGGGTTTTCCCGACGAATGTCCCAGAGTTCGAACCGAGAGAGACGTCTGTGTAAATGGGACTTGGGGATCTTGCGACTGCCTGGATTCACCGATGATCTCTCTTCCCCCTCTTTGACGGCGTCGCGAGGACGCAGGAGACACGAGGGATTCTGGAAGATAAAACGTCAGGACCCCCCCCCCCCCCCCAACTCCGATACGAACGCAAAGCCTGAAGTAGTCGTTGATAATGCCAATGGCAACGGCGTTTAACCTCAAGTACAACATCCACATCGCTCGTTTGGTGAGCAAGGCCGAGGATCGGGCCGGAGACTCACACGGTTACCTGGGTTGAGAACTCGCCCAGACATCTCTCTCAAAGTTGGGGGTGGCAGGAACGGATGCCAGCGTGTCTGATTCCCCATCACCACCACCATCCGCTCAGCCTTGACAATGATAAAACACAACCTCCATGATGCTCACGCGTGGCTACAGAGCACGGCTCATTGCCATTGATCATAAATAATGCTGTTGCTGCTGCTGTGGGTAGCAAGAGACATTGACACTCCCTGGTGGATGGTAATGGCCGTACGGCTTCTCCCCCCTTCCACCCAGGGCTGGGTTTGTGTTGTACAGCAGTGCGGCTGCTTGCTCTGTGTGTCAGCTTGCGTTTCACATTCACCACCACCACCTGCTGAGCCTTGACAACGATAAACACAACCTCCGTGTTCACACTCGTGGCTACCTAGCAGCACTGCTCATGACCAGTTCATAGTAATAATGTTCCTGCTGCTGCTGTGGGTAGCGAGAGACATTGACACTCCCTGATGGACGCTGTTGGTTGTTTCTGGCCCCTCATGTCCAGGACTGGGTTGTCACAGCGGTAGGAGGCTGCATATCTGGCTCCCTGTCCCGTCACTGCCTGGAGCTGTACCGAGATGTTTGATTTGAGCGAGAGTAGAACATGGAGAGGATTCTGGAAGACAGAACGTTAGGACACACACCCCCCCTAACCCACCCCCAGCTGCGATGCGAACGCAGTAGCAACGTCTGTAGTGAAAACAAACTTGGGCAAAAGAGTTGCGCTGTTACCAGGTTCCATGGAAACTGCCTGGATTCTCCCGACGACGCCCCAGACATCTGAACTTCCTTCACGGGACGCACGAGACGGTTTGCGTGGAGTTCGAACCGAGAGAGACGTTTGTGTAAATGGGACTTGGGGATCTTGCGACTGCCTGGATTCACCGATGATCTCTCTTCCCCCTCTTTGCCGGCGTCGCGAGGACGCAGGAGACGCGAGGGATTCTGGAAGATAAAACGTCAGGACCCCCCCCCCCCCCCCCCCCAACTCCGATACGAACGCAAAGCCTGAAGTAGTCGTTGATAATGCCAATGGCAACGGCGTTTTAACTTTACCAGGTGTCCCGTTAACGGCCTGGATTCTCCCCACGACGCCCCAGACATCTGCACGCCCTCCACTCCGCTTGCGCAACACGAAGCCGCGTGGAGTTGAACCGAGACATCGAGACGCAGACCTGGCTCCCTGTCCCGTCACTGCCTGGGATCTCTGCCCCGTTGGGGCTTCCTTGGTTTGGAGCTGTACCGAGATGTTTGACGTTTGAGCGAGAGTAGACCAGGGAGAGGATTCTGGAAGACAGAACATTAAAGAACCCCCCCCCACAAACACAAGGCCTGTAGCAGCAGTAGCAGCAAGGCAAATGTGAACGTCAAAGTGTTGACTGTGTTACCGGGTCCCGTTAACCGCCCGGAATGGCCGATGACAGGAGCAATTTGCGCTTCCTTCCCTGTTGCTCTCCCCCCTTGTACGATGTCGCGAGGTTGCTTGGGAGTTGCACAGAGAACGCGTGGAGTTGCACTGAAGTTGCGAGGAGTTGGAGCAAGGTTGCGTGAAGGTGTTCTGAGGTTACGTAGAGTTGCAGCGAGGTAACGTGGAGTTGCACAGAGAACGTGTGGAGGTGAGGAGTTGGAGCAAGGTTGCGTAAAATTCTTCTGAGGCGACGTGGAGTTGGACCGAGTTGCCTGGAGTTGCACCGAGGTTACGAGAAGTTGCACTGAGGAAGTTGCGTGGAGTTGAACGAGACGTCTGCGCTAGGCACAACTGCTGGGGTCCTGTAACATAGAACGTTAGGAGCCCCTCCCCCCTCCCCGATACAAACAAATCCTGTAGTAGTAGCAGCAAGGCAAATTCAAACGCACGGCCAAAAAGGTGTTGGCGGTGTTACCAGGAGGTCCGCTGTCTGAGATTTCCCCGATGATGCCCCAGAGATCTGAACTTCCTTCACGGGACGCACGAGAGGGTTTGCGTGGAGTTGGAACCGAGAGAGACGTCTGTGTAAATGGGACTTGGGGATCTTGCGACTGCCTGGATTCACCGTTGATCTCTCTTCCCGCTCTTTGCCGGCGTCGCGAGGACGCAGGAGACGCGAGGGATTCTGGAAGATAAAACGTCAGGACCCCCCCCCCCCCCCAACTCCGATACGAACGCAAAGCCTGAAGTAGTCGTTGATAATTCGAATGGCAACGGCGTTTTAACTTTACCAGGTGTCCCGTTAACGGCCTGGATTCTCCCGACGACGCCCCAGACATCTGCACGCCCTCCACTCCGCTTGCGCAACACGAAGCCGCGTGGAGTTGAACCGAGACATCGAGACGCAGACCTGGCTCCCTGTCCCGTCACTGCCTGGGATCTCTGCCCTGTTGGGGCTTCCTTGGTGTGGAGCTGTACCGAGATGTTTCAGAGTAGACACGAGGAAAAATTCTGGAAGACAGAACGTTAGAGACCCCCCCCCACCACTCCCACTGACACAAACACAAGGCCTGTAGCAGCAGTAGCAGCGAGGCAAATGTGAACGTCAAAGTGTTGACGGTGTTACCGGGTCCCGTTAACCGCCTGGAATGGCCGATGACAGAGGAGCAATTTGCGCTTCCTTCCCTGTTGCTCTCCCCCCTTGTACGATGTCGCGAGGTTGCTTGGGAGTTGCACAGAGAACGCGTGGAGTTGCACTGAAGTTGCGAGGAGTTGGAGCAAGGTTGCGTGAAGGTGTTCTGAGGTTACGTAGAGTTGCAGCGAGGTAACGTGGAGTTGGATTGAGGTTGTGTGGAGGAGTTGGAGCAAGGTTGAGTGAAATTGTTCTGAGGCTACGTGGAGTTGGACCGAGTTGCCTGGAGTTGCAGCGAGGTTGTGTGGAGTTGCACTGAGGAAGTTGCGTGGAGTTGAACGAGACGTCTGCGCTAGGCACAACTGCTGGGGTCCTGTAACATAGAACGTTAGGAGCCCCTCCCCCCTCCCGCACCCCAGACCCACAAGGGCCAACACTGCACACCGCTTGCTAGCAATGTCACCATCAACGCCCTTTGCTGGCTTAGGGAAATGTTCAGCACGGCCGTAAGAAAACACCGATTTCAATCTTCAGGTCACATTACGTAAACTTCACGCCGTGGTCATTTGCTGATAAAGGTTTCAAGTTTTGCCTCGTTTAAAACTGTCACAGTCCTGCCGACAACTTTTCCCCGCATGGCCAAATTACAAAATAAAACGTCAATAAAACCTCAAACATCCACATCGCTCGTTTGGTGAGCAAGGCCGAGGATCGGGCCGGAGACTCGCACGGTTACCTGGGTTGAGAACTCGCCCAGACATCTCTCTCAAAAGTTGGGGGTGGCAGGAACGGATGCCAGCGTCTGATTACCCATCACCACCACCGTCATCCGCTCAGCCTTGACAACGATAAACACAACCTCCGTATGTCCACGTGTGGGCTACACAGCCAAGGCTCATTGCCATTGATAAATAAAGTTGCTGTGCGGGAAGGACAAGAGTCATTGACACTCCCTGGTGGATGGTAATGGCCGTACGGCTTCTCCCCCCTTCCACCCAGGGCTGGGTTGGTGTTGTACAGCAGTGCGGCTGCTTGCTCTGTGCGTTAGCTTGCGTTTCACATTCACCACCACCACCTGCCGAGCCTTGACAACGATAAACACAACCTCCGTGTTCACACTCGTGGCTACCTAGCAGCACTGCTCACGACCAGTTCATAGTAATAATGTTGTTGCTGCTGTGGGTAGCAAGAGACATTGACACTCCCTGGTGGACGCTGTTGGTTGTCTCTGGCCCCTCCTGTCCAGGACTGGGAACTCTGCCCCGTTGGGGCTTCCTTTCTTTGGAGCTGTACCGAGATGTTTCAGAGTAGACACGAGGAAAGATTCTGGAAGACAAAACGTTAGAGTACCCCCCCCCCCCCATACAAACACAAGGCCTGTAGTAGCAGCAGCAAGGCAAAGTCAAACGCACGGCCCAAGGAGTTGCGGTGTTACCAGGAGGTCCGCTAAGTGCCCGTATCCACCGCCGATTCGACCGTTTGCTCTTCCTGCCTCTGCAGTTGAACCGAGACATCGAGACGCAGACCTGGCTCCCTGTCCCGTCACTGCCTGGGATCTCTGCCCCGTTGGGGCTTCCCTTCGTTGGAGCTGTACCGAGATGTTTGACGTTTGAGCGAGAGTAGACCGGGGAGAGGTTTCTGGAAGACAGAACGTGAGACAAACCCCCCCCCCCCCCACAAACACAAGGCCTGTAGCAGCAGTAGCAGCAAGGCAAATGTGAACGTCAAAGTGTTGACGGTGTTACCGGGTCCCGTTAACCGCCTGGAATGGCCGATGACAGAGGAGCAATTTGCGCTTCCTTCCCTGTTGCTCTCCCCCCTCGTACGATGTCGCGAGGTTGCTTGGGAGTTGCACAGAGAACGCGTGGAGTTGCACTGAGGTTGCGAGGAGTTGGAGCAAAGTTGCGTGAAATTGTTCTAAGGCTACGTGGAGTTGAACGGAGTTGCAGCGAGGTTGCGTGGAGTTGCACTGAGGAAGTTGCGTGGAGTTGAACGAGACGTCTGCGCTAGGCACAACTGCTGGGGTCCTGTAACATAGAACGTTAGGAGCCCCTCCCCCCTCCCCCACCCCAGACCCACAAGGGCCAACACTGCACACCGCTTGCTGGCAATGTCACCATCAACGCCCTTTGCTGGCTTAGGGAAATATTCAGCACAGCCGTAAGAGAACACCGATTTCAATCTTCAGGTCACATTACGTAAACTTGACGCTGTGGTCCTTTGCTAATAAAAGTGTCAAGTTTTGCCTCGTTTAAAACTTTCACAAAGTCCTTCCTGACAACTTGTCCCCGCGTGGCCGATTACGAAAAGCAAAACATAATAGGGGTTTTTCCCCTCCGATGTTCTGAGGTTACGTAGAGTTGCATCGAGGTAACTACAAATCCTGTAGTAAGTAGCAGCAAGACAAACTCCAACGCACGGCCAAAGGAGTTGCGGTGTTACCAGGAAATCCGCTGTCTGGGTTTTCCCGACGAATGTCCCAGAGTTCGAACCGAGAGAGACGTCTGTGTAAATGGGACTTGGGGATCTTGCGACTGCCTGGATTCACCGATGATCTCTCTTCCCGCTCTTTGCCGGCGTCGCGAGGACGCAGGAGACACGAGGGATTCTGGAAGATAAAACGTCAGGACCCCCCCCCCCCCCCCAACTCCGATACGAACGCAAAGCCTGAAGTAGTCGTTGACGATGCCAATGGCAACAGCGTTTTAACTTTACCAGGTGTCCCATCACTGCCTGGGATCTCTGCCCCGTTGGGGTTCGAACCCAAGAGACATCTGCGTGAGGCAGACTTGGGCTCCTGTAACCGCCTCGATTCACCGATGATCTCTCTCCCCCTTTGCCGCTGTTGATGCGAGCAAGCCGAGATACGAGGGAGTCTGCAAGACACGGCGTTAACACAACACCCCCCCCCCCGTCTCGTACCTCCGACTCACGACACACTAACACAAATTCCGAAGAAACACAGCGACGTTTGTAACAGCAATGGATTCGT
This sequence comes from Lethenteron reissneri, assembly GCF_015708825.2. Classification (NCBI taxonomy): domain Eukaryota; kingdom Metazoa; phylum Chordata; class Hyperoartia; order Petromyzontiformes; family Petromyzontidae; genus Lethenteron; species Lethenteron reissneri. The sequence continues at coordinate 60,835 of NW_026891666.1, forward strand.
GCCAGAGGATTTATTCCGTAGTCACCAGGTGCCCCAGACAGCGGCCTGGATTCTCCGACGACAACGCCCAGACATCGGCGCACGACGGACACACACACACTCACACGCACGAGGGTTTGCGCGCAGTTCCAAGCAAGAGCGACGTCCGTGTGAATCAAACTTGGTGGTGCTCCTGCCACCGCCTGGGTTCACCGACGATCCCTCTCTCTGCTGCTGCTGCCGTCGCGAGCACGCAGGAGACGCGAGGGAGTCTGCAAGACACGGCGTGGACACAGCAACCCTCCCCACCCCCCTTCCTCCTACCCAGCCCCAACTCACGACGTGAGAACGCTAATTCTGTGGCAACGCAACGTTTGTAAAAGCGTAACAGAGTTAAATTTCGATTTAAAGATTTCGTGACTGCAGCAGGGATTCATCTTCTTGGTTCTTTCGGTAAAGTCATCACGTAGAAGGGAAGTAATAAAATAATAAAAATAATACAATTAATTAATTCACGACGTTTCGGCCACAACGCATTCAGACGCTGTCTTCTCGACAGACCTGTTCTCCACCTGAGGACGGCTGCTTGCGTTGTGGCCGAAACGTCGTGAGAATTATTTTATTATGTTTCATTTTTATTATTTCCATTCTACGTGACTTTACCGAAAGAACCAAGAAGACGTAACAGAGTTGTTGTTGATGGGTTGGATCGCGTGAGTATATTAAATGTGTCGTTGAAACCCGCCACCACCCGACACGGCCAATTGGGTAAGGTTTGTCGCGTGAACAAAACGTGCCAATTCGTCACTAGTTCTAGCACAAAAACAACATCTTATGTAGATTAGTCGCAAAAAGCCCCCTGCTGCTGCTGCTACTACTTGTTAAACGATGCCACGGCCTCCTACAGAGGCAAGCCACTCACCACCCCTGGTTATCACCACCACCACAATCACCTCCACCACTACAATCATCCACAAGGCAACGATGGAGACACGAGAGGGTTTGCGTGCGTGAAAAGAGACCTGGGCTCCTGTAACCGCCTGGATTCGCCCATCAACTCTGTCAACTCTCTCGCTCTTCCCCCCCCACCCCGTTGCAGTTCTTGCTGTGAGCACGCAGGAGACGCGAGTCTGCAAGACACGGCGTTAACACAACACCCACCCCCCCCTTCCCCGCCCCGTCAACTCCCGACATACGAACACAAATAAAATAACAAAAACTCACGTGTGAAAAATTAACCCGTAAAAACAAAGTTTTTCACTATAAATCCTTTATATGCGTGGCGGCTAGAGTCCTCTCGTCCTCTGGCTTGAGATGGCTGCCACCTATGGGTCAGATGATTGCCTGCCACCATTAAGCAATTGGTAATTAAATATAATACAAAATATTTTTCCCTAAAAAGTGTAAAATTACGGAAATTTTTTTCACGAACATTAATTGTCACGCACGAGTCTGTGTGCAAAATGTCAGCCCGATTGGATCACGGGAAGTGGGTTAAAAAACGACCGAAAGATTTGCACGGTCGTAAGCGCGCAAGCAAGCGAACTTAATATAAAGGATTTAAAAAAGCGATAGATTTGGGCAGAGAAGATTTGTGGTGTTTACCAGGTGCCACGGAAACTGGCCTGAATTCTCCGCGACGAAGCCCAGACACCTTCACGGGACGCACGAGAGGGTTTGCGTGGAGTTGGAACCGAGAGAGACGTCTGTGTAAATGGGACTTGGGGATCTTGCGACTGCCTGGATTCACCGATGATCTCTCTTCCCGCTCTTTGCCGTCGTCGCGAGGACGCAGGAGACGCGAGGGAGTCTGGAAGATAAAACGTCAGGACCCCCCCCTCCAACTCCGATACGAACGCAAAGCCTGAAGTAGTCGTTGATAATGCCAATGGCAACGGCGTTTAACCTCAAGTACAACACTCACATCGCTCGTTTGGTAAGGCCGAGGATCGGGCCGGAGACTCGCACGGTTACCTGGGTTGAGAACTCGCCCAGACATCTCTCTCAAAGTTGGAGGTGGCAGGAACGGATGCCAGCGTGTCTGATTCCCCATCACCACCACCACCACCATCCGCTCAGCCTTGACAATAATAAAACACAACCTCCATGATGCTCACGCGTGGCTACAGAGCACGGCTCATTGCCATTGATCATAAATAATGCTGCTGCTGCTGCTGTGGGTAGCGAGAGTCATTGACACTCCCTGATGGACGCTGTTGGTTGTCTCTGGCCCCTCCTGTCCAGGACTGGGTTGTCACAGCGGCAGGGGGTTGCGTATCTCCCATTCCGCCCATCGCCACCACCGCCATCATCCGCTCAGCCTTGACAACGATAAACACAACCTCCGTGTTCACACTCGTGGCTACCTAGCAGCACTGCTCATGACCAGTTCATAGTAATAATGTTGCTGCTGCTGTGGGTAGCGAGAGACATTGACACTCCCTGATGGACGCTGTTGGAGTTGCATCAAGGTTGCTTTGAGTTGCACTGAGGAAGTTGCGTCGAGTTGAACCGAGACATCGAGACGCAGACCTGGCTCCCTGCCCCGTCACTGCCTGGGGTCTCTGCCCCGTTGGGGCTTCCTTGCGTTGGAGCTGTACCGAGATGTTTGATGTTTGAGCGAGAGTAGACCGGGGAGAGGATTCTGGAAGACAGAACGTTAGAGACCCCCCCCAACCCACACCAATCCCACCCCCAACTCTGATACGAACTCATAGCCTGAAGTAGACATTGAAAATACGAATGAAAGGCAACGGCGTGGTAACTTTGTTCACCAAGTGTTTCGTTCACTGCCTGGGTTCTCCCGACGATGCCCCAGACATCCGCACTTCCTTCACGGGACGCACGAGAGGGTTTGCGTGGAGTTCGAACCGAGAGAGACGTCTGTGTAAATGGGACTTGAGGATCTTGCGACTGCCTGGATTCACCGATGATCTCTTCCCTCTCTTTGCTGGCGTGGCGAGGACGCAGGAGATGCGAGGGATTCTGGAAGACACGGTGTTAAGACCCCCCCCCCCCAACTCCGATACAAACACAAGGCCTGTAGCAGCAGTAGCAGCAAGGCAAATGTGAACGTCAAAGTGTTGACGGTGTTACCGGGTCCCGTTAACCGCCTGGAATGGCCGATGACAGAGGAGCAATTTGCGCTTCCTTCCCTGTTGCTCTCCCCCCTTGTACGATGTCGCGAGGTTGCTTGGGAGTTGCACAGAGAACGCGTGGAGTTGCACTGAAGTTGCGAGGAGTTGGAGCAAGGTTGCGTGAAGGTGTTCTGAGGCTACGTAGAGTTGGACCGAGTTGCCTGGAGTTGCACCGAGGTTACGAGAAGTTGCACTGAGGAGGTTGCGTGGAGTTGAACGAGACGTCTGCGCTAGGCACAACTGCTGGAGTCCTGTAACATAGAACGTTAGGAGCCCCTCCCCCCTCCCAGACCCACAAGGGCCAACACTGCACACCGCTTGCTAGCAATGTCACCATCAACGCCCTTTGCTGGCTTAGGGAAATATTCAGGACGGCCGTAAGAAAACACCCATTTCAATCCAACATAGGAACCTCCTTTGCCAGTAGCAGAATATAATTGTGTTTATACCCTTTTATCTGGCAACAAAAGTGACACTTTTTTTGCGCCTTTTGGCGTCATTAAGTCCAACACCATGTGAGACTAGGCTCTAAGAAAAGCTGTCTCGGGCGTGGACCAATCAATTTCAAGGACAGTGCATATATTATCAGAGTTGTGTTTTTGTTTGCATATCGACCGCAGGTATTGTGGTCAATGCAAACATGACTCCTTGTAAAAAAGGTGTCAGTTTTGTTGCCAGATAAAAGGGTAAAAAAAACAATTATCCTTGATTTCAATCTTCATGTCACATTACGTAAACTTCACGCTGTGGTCATTTGCTAATAAAGGTTTCAAGTTTTGCCTCGTTTAAAACTCACAAAGTCCTGCCGGACAACTTTTCCCCACGTGGCCGATTACAAAATAAAACGTCAAGAAAACCTCAAATTGGACATCCACATCGCTCGTTTGGTGAGCAAGGCCGAGGATCGGGCCAGAGACTCACACGGTTACCTGGGTTGAGAACTCGCCCAGACATCTCTCTCAAAGTTAGGGGTGGCAGGAACGGATGCCAGCGTGTCTGATTCCCCATCACCACCACCACCACCATCCGCTCAGCCTTGACAATAATAAAACACAACCTCCATGATGCTCACGCGTGGCTACAGAGCACGGCTCATTGCCATTGATCATAAATAATAATGCTGCTGCTGCTGCTGTGGGTAGCAAGAGACATTGACACTCCCTGATGGACGCTGTTGGGTGTCTCTGGCCCCTCCTGTTCAGGACTGGGATCTCTGCCC
>NW_026891667.1:0-15092 GCF_015708825.2 Lethenteron reissneri
GCAGCAGCACAGCAGCAGAATCAGATTCAACAGCAGCAGCAGCAGAATCAGCATCAGCAGCAGCAGCAGCAGAATCAGCATCAGCAGCAGCAGAAGAATCAGCAGCAGCAGATTCAACAGCAGCAGCAGCAGCAACAGAATCAGCAGCAACAGCATCAGCAGCAGCAGAAGAATCAGCATCAGCAGCAGCAGATTCAACATAATCAGCAGCAGCAGAAGAATCAGCAGCAGCAGCAGATTCAACAGAATCAGCAGCAGCAGAATCAGCAGACGAATCAGCAGCAGAAGAATCAGCAGCAGCAGCAGATTCAACAGAATCAGCAGCAGATTCAGCAGAAGAATCAGCAGCAACAGCATCAGCAGCATCAGTTCTCTTCCCGCATTATCGTCTGTACCAATGCCCCAAACTCTGTTCCTTCTTTCTCCAAGGCCACGCTTTCTACAAAGTCCATGACATCTACACAGTTATCTGCTTCTACAAAGTCCCAGGCATCTACACAGTCCATGGCATCTACACAGTCCCAGGCATCTACAAAGTCCCAGGCATCTACACAGTCCATGGCATCTACACAGTCCCAGGCATCTACAAAGTCCCAGGCATCTACACAGTCCATGGCATCTACAAAGTTATTTGCTTCTACACAGTCATCTGCATCTACACAGTCCATGGCATCTACAAAGTCCACGGATTCTACAAAGTCCATGGCATCTACACAGTCATCAGCGTCTACAAAGTCCATGGCATCTACAAAGTTATCTGCATCTACACAATCCATGGCATCTACACAGTCCCCAGCATCTACACAGTCCCCAGCATCTACAAAGTTATCTGCATCTACACAATCCATGGCATCTACATCGTTCGCGTCGTCGGCTGAGTCTCCGAGGGCTCAGATTGGACAACAACAACAACAACTTCCCCGTTCAGCACAGTTGGGGCCGCAAGGCAACAAGGTGGCTGGGCAAACACAACAACAACAACCACAACAACAACAACCGTCGCTGTTGCCGAGTCACCAGCAGCAGCATCAACAGCAGCAGCATCAACATCACCAACAACAACAACATCAACAACATCAACAGCATCACCACCAACAACAACAACAACATCATCATCAGCAACAGCATCAAAGTGGTGGCCTCCTTCTGGGACAATTTTTCCACGGCGGCCACTTGGGCCGTGGTGGTGTCGGCGTCGTCGCCGCTGGTGGTGGCGTTGGTGGTGGCGGTGGTGGCAGTGGTGGTGGCGGTGGCGGGCAGCTGACTCACAACCACCGGGGCGGACAGCTGCCTCCTGGGCATCGTGGTGGCGGTGGCGGTGGTGGCGGTGGCGGTGGTGTTGTTGGTGTGCAACAAACGCCGAATCACCAAGGTGGACAACTGGCTCCTGGGCATCGTGTTGGAGGTGTTGGCAGTGGAGGCATCATCGGTGGTGGTGGCGGTGGTGGTGGTGGTGGTATCGGCAGTGGTGGTGGCGGTGGTGGCAGTGGTGGTGGCCAACCCACGCCGAATCACCAGCTCGGACAGCCCAGCCAACAACAACAACAACAACACCACTCTGGTTTTCCCCCCGGACACTCCTCCTCTGTCCAGCCCCATCGACCACTCCTCCAATCAACCGGTCACCTGACCCACCACCAGCACCAGCATCATCAGCAGCAGCAGCATCAGCAGCAGCATCATCAGCAGCAGCAGCAGCAGCAGCATCAGCAGCAGCAGCAGCGTCCGCACGGGGTGCACGTGGTGTTGGTGAGATCGTCGTCTCCCCGGGGCGGTGGACGCACGAGTCACCCGTCCCCCCAGGGCGGCGTGGGGCTGCTCCACCACCCGTCGCCCCCTCGCGGCGTCCACCCTCCTCCTCCTCCCGTCGCGAGCTCGCCCCTGGCCCGCTCGCCCATCTCCGGAGGCACGGCCGTTACTACAACGTCGCAATCGCAGTCCTCCCCACAGTTTGCGGAGGAAGGGAGGGCTTTGAAAGCCTTGCTGGGGGTCTCTGGGCCATATCAGCAGCATCAGCATCAGCAGCATCAGCAGCATCAGCAGCAGCAGCAACATCAGCAGCAGCATCAGCAGCAGCAGCATCCACAGCAGCAGCATCAGCAGCATCAGCAGCAGCAGCAGCATCCGCAGCAGCAGCAGCATCAGCAGCAGCAGCAGCTGCAGCATAGTCCGTTGCTGGGTGACCCCAGTATCGTCTGGGCGAGCGGTGGAGGGAACAGAGGGGGACTATTGGGGAAGGGCGACAGAAAGTGACACAATTGGAGATTGGAGATGGGGGGGAATGGATGGGATTGGGTAGCCGCTGAGAGGAAGTGACATCACAGCCGCTGAGAGGAAGTGACATCGCAGCCGCTGAGAGGAAGTGACATCACAACCGCTGAGAGGAAGTGACATCACAGCTGCTGAGAGGAAGTGACATCGCAGCCGCTGAGAGGAAGTGACATCACAGCTGCTGAGAGGAAGTGACATCACAGCTGCTGAGAGGAAGTGACATCACAGCCGCGGAGAGGAAGTGACATCACGGCCGCTGAGAGGAAGTGACGTCACAGCCGCTGAGAGGAAGTGACATCACGGCCGCTGAGAGGAAGTGACATCACAGCCGCTGAGAGGAAGTGAAGTCACAGCCGCTGAGAGGAAGTGACATCGCAGCCGCTGAGAGGAAGTGACATCACAACCGCTGAGAGGAAGTGACATCACAGCCGCTGAGAGGAAGTGACATCACGGCCGCTGAGAGGAAGTGACATCACAGCCGCTGAGAGGAAGTGACATCACAGCCGCTGAGAGGAAGTGACATCACGGCCGCTGAGAGGAAGTGACATCACAGCCGCTGAGAGGAAGTGACATCACAGCCGCTGAGAGGAAGTGACATCGCAGCCGCTGAGAGGAAGTGACATCACAGCCGCTGAGAGGAAGTGACATCACAGCCGCTGAGAGGAAGTGACATCACGGCCGCTGAGAGGAAGTGACATCACAGCCGCTGAGAGGAAGTGACGTCACAGCCGCTGAGAGGAAGTGACATCACAGCCGCTGAGAGGAAGTGACATCACAGCCGCTGAGAGGAAGTGACATCACGGCCGCTGAGAGGAAGTGACATCACTTCCTGGCGGTGTGGGTGGGTGGGGTGATCAAGAAGTGTTTCTTAAAACTTTTTACCAATTTATTTTTACAAAATTTTAGTTTTTATTGGGCCTTACCCTCCGTCCCGATTTGCGATTTGCCGTGCTGAGGGGGGTGAGAGAGGAGGGGGGGGTTATTTTATTTCTTTTCGTGGTTTTCCTCTCCCCCTCCCTCCCTCCCCCCCCCCCCTTCCCCTTAGCTCGGCACCGTTACGTTTGGCGCAAGTTTTTTGTTTTTAAAGAAGAAATTATTTTTTAAAAATGGCAAAAAAAAATTGTTTTATTTGACGACGACGATTTGAGTTGGTGGGGGGGGGGCGAGTGGGTGGGGCGAAGGTTTCATCGCCTGTTGACGGACAGGAAGTGACATCGCCTGTTGGGGTACAGGAAGTGATGTCACCGCACGGACAGGAAGTGACATCGCCTGTTGGGGTACAGGAAGTGATGTCACCGCACGGACAGGAAGTGACATCGTCGCACAGACAGGAAGTGACATCGCCACGGGGACAGGAAGTGACATCGCGCGTTGAGGGTACAGGAAGTGATGTCACCGCACGTACAGGAAGTGACATCGCCTGTTGGGGTACAGGAAGTGATGTCACCGCACGGACAGGAAGTGACATCGCCTGTTGGGGTACAGGAAGTGATGTCACCGCACGGACAGGAAGTGACATCGCCTGTTGGGGTACAGGAAGTGATGTCACCGCACGGACAGGAAGTGACATCGCCTGTTGGGGTACAGGAAGTGATGTCACCGCACGGACAGGAAGTGACATCGCCTGTTGGGGTACAGGAAGTGATGTCACCGCACGGACAGGAAGTGACATCGCCCGTTGAGGGTACAGGAAGTGACATCGCCTGTTGAGGGTACAGGAAGTGACGTCACCGCACGGACAGGAAGTGACATCGCCGCACAGACAGGAAGTGACATCGCCTGTTGAGGGTACAGGAAGTGACATCGCCGCCGCGGGGTTTGACGAGTTGGCCGGTTTAAAAGGAAAATGCGAAAACTAAAAATGACGATGACGATGAAGATGATGAGTTTGTTGTGTTGATGATGTTGTTGATGTTGTTGATGATGTTGTTGATTATGTTGTTGATGATGATGATATTTACCGGGGCAGAAGGGGCGCGGGGTGGTTTAGCGTAGTGAAGATGATCGTCATTTGATGTTAGAAAGTGGTCGTGGTGGTGTTAGTGGTGGTAGTAGTGGTGGTCGTGGTAGTAGCGGTGGTGGTCGTGGTAGTGGTGGTGGTTTGTGGTCGTGGTGTGGTGTGGGTCGTGGTAGTGGTGGGTGGTGGTGGTGGTCGTGGTGGTCGTGGTGGTGTTAGTGGTGGTGGTGGTGTTGGTCGTGGTGGTGGTGGTGGTAGTAGTGGTGGTCGTGGTGGTCGTGGTGGTTGTGGTCGTGGTGGTGGTGGTGGTCGTGGTAGTGGTGGTCGTGGTGGTGTTAGTGGTGGTGGTGGTAGTGATGTTGGTCGTGGTGGTGGTGGTGGTAGTAGTCGTGAAAAGTTTGCTAAATGTCCCCGTTAGTGTGTAAGTGCCATGATGTCACCCCCGCTCCACACTCACTCACTCGCACTCACTCGCTCGGGTGAGTAGTGGGTAGGGTGAGTAGTGGGTAGGGTGAGTAGTGGGTAGGGTGAGTAGTGGGTAGGGTGAGTAGTGGGTAGGGTGAGTAGTGGGTAGGGTGAGTAGTGGGTAGGGTGAGTAGTGGGTAGGGTGAGTAGTGGGTAGGGGTTGATTGCAACCCAGTTAATATTCGAGTTTCGCATCCAAAACAATTGTTGAGTTCCGCCAACTGGGAAAAAAAATGATTTTCAGTTGTGCGGCGCAACGCAAAAAAATCTTTTTTTTAAATAAAAAAAATGTACTTGCACGCAACTAAAAAAAAAGGTTTTGAGTTGCGTGCAACTCAAAATTTTTTTTTTTTTAAATAAAAAAAAATGTCTAGTTGCACGCAACCCAAAAAAAATGATTTTCAGTTGTGCGGCGCAACGCAAAAAATATTTTTTTTAAATAAAAAAAAAGTCTAGTTGCACGTAACTCAAAACAGAGTTTTGAGTTGCGTGCAACTCCACCAAAAATAAAAAAATAAACTGTTTTACATTTTGATGAGTTGCACGGAATCCACACCCCCCCCCCCCCCCCCCCCCCAAAAAATGAACGCGGTTTTTTATAAAAAAAAAAATTGTGAGTTGCGTGCAACTCATATTGTTTGGAGCATCTAACAACAACAAATGTAGTTGCACAATATTTTTAATTAAAAATTTTGTTGCGTGCAACCCTGTTTTTTTTCTCCAGTTGCTCGCAACTGGAAAAAAAAACGATTCGTGTTGCGCGCGACGCAAATTTATTTTTGTAAATAAAAAAAAAAAGTCTAGTTGCATGCAACTCAAAAAAAAGGTTTTGAGTTGCGTGCAACTCCACCAAAAATAAAAAAGAACTGTTTTACATTTTGATGAGTTGCACGCAACTCCCCCCCCCCCCCCCAAAAAAAAATGTACGCGATTTTTAATATATAATTTTAAAAAAATTAATTGGGAGTTGCGTGCAACCCATATTTTTTCTAGCAACTAACAACAAAAAATGTCGTTGCACAATATTTTTAAATAAAAAATGTAGTTGCGTGCAACCCTGTTTTTTTTTTCTCCAGTTGCTCTCCACTGAAAAAAAAAACGATTCGTGTTGCGCGCGACGCAAATTTATTTTTGTAAATAAAAAAAAAAGTCTAGTTGCATGCAACTCAAAAAAAAGGTTTTGAGTTGCGTGCAACTCCACCAAAAATAAAAAAGAACTGTTTTACATTTTGATGAGTTGCACGCAACTCCCCCCCCCCCCCCCCCCAAAAAAAAATGTACGCGATTTTTAATATATAATTTTTAAAAAATTAATTGGGAGTTGCGTGCAACCCATATTTTTTCTAGCAACTAACAACAAAAAATGTCGTTGCACAATATTTTTAAATTAAAAATGTAGTTGCGTGCAACCCTGTTTTTTTTTCTCCAGTTGCTCTCCACTGAAAAAAAAAACGATTCGTGTTGCGCGCGACGCAAATTTATTTTTGTAAATAAAAAAAAATGTCGAGTTGCATGCAACTCAAAAAAAAGGTTTTGGGTTGCGTGCAACTCCACCAAAAATAAAAAAAAATATTTTACATTTTTCTGAGTTGCACGGAATCCACACCCCCCCTTCCAAAAAAAAATGAACGCGATTTTTTTATAAAAAAAAAAAATTGGGAGTTGCGTGCAACCCATATTGTTTGGAGCATCTAACAACAAAAAATGTAGTTGTGCTATATTTTTTAATAAAAAATGTAGTTGCGTGCAACCCTGTTTTTTTTCTCCAGTTGCTTGCAACTGAAAAAAAAAAACAATTCGAGTTGTGCGCGACACAAATTAATTTTTTTTAATAAAAAAAATGTCTAGTTGCATGCAACCCAAAAAAAAGTTTTGAGTTGCGTGCAACCCCACCAAAAATAAAAAAAATATTTTACATTTTACTAAATTGCACGCAACTCCCTCCCAAAAAAATAACACGATTTTTTTAACATATATAAAAAATGGGAGTTGCGTGCAACCCAAATTTCTTTTTTTGAGTTGCGCGCAACCCAAAAATTTTTTTTTTAATGAAAAATGTAGTTGCGTGCAACCCCGTTTTTTTCTCCAGTTGCTCGCAACTAAAAAAAAAACTATTCGAGTTTCGCGCGACACAAATTTATTTTTGTAAATAAACAAAAAATGTAGTTGCATGCAACCCAAAAAAAAGTTTTGGGTTGCGTGCAACCCCACCAAAAATAAAAAAAATAAAAACTGTTTTACATTTTGCTGAGTTGAACACAACTCCCCTCCCCAAAAAATGTACGCGATTTTTAATATATATTTTTTTTCAAATTGGGAGTTGCGTGCAACCCATATTTTTTTCTAGCAACTTAACAAAAAATGTATTTGTGTGCAACCCAAAAAATTTTTTTTGAGTTGCGCGCAACCCAAAAAAACATTTTTTAAATGAAAAATGTAGTTGCGTGCAACCCCGTTTTTTCTCCAGTTGCTCGCAACTGAAAAAAAAAAACAATTCTAGTTTCGCGCGACACAAATTTATTTTTGTAAATAAACAAAAAATGTAGTTGCATGCAACCCAAAAAAAAGTTTTGGGTTGCGTGCAACCCCACCAAAAATAAAAAAAATAAAAACTGTTTTACATTTTGCTGAGTTGAACGCAACTCCCCTCCCCAAAAAATGTACGCGATTTTTAATATATAATTTAAAAAAATTGGGAGTTGCGTGCAACCCATATTTTTTTGGAGCAACTTAACAAAAAATGTGTGCCACCCAAAATTTTTTTTGAGTTGCGCGCAACCCAAAACAAAATTTTTTTTAATGAAAAATAAAGTTGCGTGCAAACCAAAAAAAAAAATTTTTTTGAGTTGCACGCAACAACAAAACAACTTTTTTCAAATGAAAAATAATGTTTAAGTTGCGTGCAACCCAAAAACAAAAACAATTATCGAGTTGCTCGCAACGCAGATATTTTTTGTTCGACTTGCTCGCAGACTGACAAGAATTTTCATTGTTTATTACAAATTGCAAAGTTGCGTGCAACCGCCGATTGCTCGCTTTACCCCTCCTTCCCCAGCGCAACCGGTTGCTCGATGATTGCTCGCAACCCGATTGTGCAAGTGGGAGGAGGGTAACCCCCAAACCCCCCTCCCCTCAACCCTCCTCTTTAGCGGCGTGGAAGAGTAGGCCAAAGTCAAATGCGCTTTGAATGTTGAGAGAGAAGAGAGAGCTGTGGGGTGGGGGTGTGTGGGTTAGCGCCTCACAATCCACACACAGAGACACACAGACACACACACAGACACACAAACACACACACACAGAGACACACAGACACAGACACACACACAGACACACACACTATAGACACACACACTATAGACACACAGACACACACACAGACACACACACAGACACACACACAGACACACACAGACACACACAGACAGACACACACACTACAGACACACACACTACAGACACACACACTACAGACACACACACACAGACACACTACAGACAGACACACACACACACACACTCAAACACACCCAGACTCACACACACTACAGACAGACAGACACAGACGCACAGATAGACAGACACACACACACACAGACACACACAGACACACACACAGACACACACACAGACACACACACAGACACACACTACAGACACACACACTACAGACACACACACTACAGACACACACAGACACACTACAGACAGACACACACACTCACACACACTCAAACACACCCAGACTCACACACACTACAGACAGACAGACACAGACGCACAGATAGACAGACACACACACAGACACACACAGACACACAGACACACACACACACAGACACACACAGACACACACTCAAACACACACACACTACAGACACACACACAGACGCACAGATAGACACACACACACAGACACACACACTACAGACACACACACTACAGACAGACACAGACGCACAGATAGACACACACACACATACACACGTGTATGTGTGTGTGTGCGTGCGTACATACGGTGGGGTTTTCTCCGGGAACTCCGGTTTTCCCCTCCCAAACAGCAACTGCAGCAACTGCAGCAGCAACTGCAGCAGCAACTGCAGCAGCAACTGCAGCAGCAACTGCAGCAGCAACTGCAGCAGCAACTGCAGCAGCAACTGCAGTAGCAACTGCAGCAGCAACTGCAGCAGCAACTGCAGCAGCAACTGCAGTAGCAACTGCAGCAGCAACTGCAGCAGCAACTGCAGCAGCAACTGCAGTAGCAACTGCAGCAGCAACTGCAGTAGCAACTGCAGCAGCAACTGCAGCAGCAACTGCAGCAGCAACTGCAGCAGCAACTGCAGCAACTCCAGCAGCAGCAGCAACTGTAGCAGCAACTGCAGCAGCAACTGCAGCAGCAACTGCAGCAGCAACTGTAGCAGCAACTGCAGCAGCAACTGCAGCAGCAACTGCAGTAGCAACTGCAGCAGCAACGGCAGCAGCAACTGTAGCAGCAACTGCAGTAGCAACTGCAGTAGCAACTGCAGCAGCAACTGCAGTAGCAACTGCAGTAGCAACTGCAGCAGCAACTGTAGCAGCAACTGCAGTAGCAACTGCAGCAGCAACTGCAGCAGCAACTGCAGCAGCAACTGCAGCAGCAACTGCAGCAGCAACTGTAGCAGCAACTGCAGTAGCAACTGCAGTAGCAACTGCAGCAGCAACTGCAGCAGCAACTGCAGCAGCAACTGCAGCAGCAACTGCAGCAGCAACTGCAGCAGCAACTGCAGAAGCAACTGCAGCAGCAACTGCAGCAGCAACTGCAGCAGCAACTGCAGCAGCAAACTGCAGCAGCAACTGCAGCAGCAACTGCAGCAGCAACTGCTAGCAGCAACTGCAGCAGCAACTGCAGCAGCAACTGCAGCAGCAACTGCAGCAGCAACTGCAGCAGCAACTGCAGAAGCAACTGCAGAAGCAACTGCAGAAGCAACTGCAGCAGCAACTGCAGCAGCAACTGCAGTATCAACTGCAGAAGCAACTGCAGAAGCAACTGCAGCAGCAACTGCAGCAGCAACTGCAGTAGCAACTGCAGTAGCAACTGCAGCAGCAACTGCAGCAACTCCAGCAGCAGCAGCAGCAACTGTAGCAGCAACTGCAGCAGCAACTGCAGCAGCAACTGCAGCAGCAACTGCAGAAGCAACTGCAGCAGCAAACTGCAGCAGCAACTGCAGCAGCACTGCAGAAGCAACTGCAGAAGCAACTGCAGAAACAACTGCAGCAGCAACTGCAGCAGCAACTGCAAGCAGCAACGGCAGCAGCAACTGCAGCAGCAACTGCAGAAGCAACTGCAGCAGCAACTGCAGCAGCAACTGCAGCAGCAACTGCAGCAGCAACTGCAGCAGCAACTGCAGCAGCAACTGCAGCAGCAACTGCAGCAGCAACTGTTGCAGCTGCAACAGTTGCAGCTGCAACAGTTGCAACAGCAGAAGTGAAAATTGGCATCTAAATTCTCCTCCCCCACTCGCCCCCTCCCCTCCCCAGGTTTCTCTTGGCTCGTGACAGGGAGACTACTTAGTGGTAGAGGTAGTGGTGGTGGTAGTTGTAGTAGTGGTGGTAGTTGTAGTAGTGGTGGTGGTAGTTGTAGTGGTAGTTGTAGAGATAGTGGGAGTGGTAGGGGGTAGTGGTAGGAGTAGGGGTAGTGGTAGTTGTAGAGGGGGTGGTGGTAGTGGTAGAGGTAGTGATAGTGGTGGTGGTAGTTGTAGTGGTAGGGGGTAGTGGTAGTGATAGTGGTAGTTGTAGTGGTAGAGGTGGTGGTGGTGGTAGTGGTAGTTGTAGAGATAGTGGTAGTGGTAGTTGTAGTGATAGTGGTGGTGGTAGTGGTGGTGGTAGTGGTAGTTGTTAGTGGTAGTTGTAGTGGTAGTTAGTGTGGTGGTAGTGGTAGTTGTAGTGTAGGGGGTAGTGGTAGTTGTAGTGGTAGGGGTAGTGGTAGTTGTAGTGGTAGTGATAGTGGTGGTGGTATGGTAGTTGTAGTGGTAGTGATAGTGGTGGTGTAGTGTAGTTGTAGTGGTAGTTGTAGTGGTAGTGATAGTGGGGTGGTAGTGGTAGTGTGTAGTGTAGAGGTGGTGGTGGGTAGTGGTAGTTGTAGAGATAGTGGTAGTGGTAGTTGTAGTGGTAGTGGTATAGTAGTGTAGTAGTAGTGGGTTAGTAGTGGTGGTAGTAGTAGTGGTAGTAGTGTGGTAGTAGTAGTGGTAGTATAGTGTGGTAGTAGTGGTGGTATAGTGGGGTAGTAGTAGTGGTAGTTGTAGTGGTAGTTGTAGTGGTAGTGATAGTGGTGGTGGTAGTGGTAGTTGTAGTGGTAGTTGTAGTGGTAGGTGTAGTGGTAGTTGTAGTGGTAGTGGTAGTTGTAGTGGTAGTGGTAGGGGTAGTGGTATTGTGTGGTAGTGGTATGTGTAGTGGTAGTTGTAGGTAGGGAGTGGTAGTGTAGTGGTAGTGTAGTGTAGTGGTAGTGTAGTGGTAGTTTGTAGTGGTAGTTGTAGTGGTAGTTGTAGTGGTAGGTGTAGTGGTAGTTGTAGTGGTAGTTGTAGTGGTAGTTGTAGTGGTAGTTGTAGTGGTAGTTGTAGTGGTAGTTGTAGTGTAGTTGTAGTGGTAGTTGTAGTGGTAGTTGTAGTGGTAGTTGTAGTGGTAGTTGTAGTGGTAGTTGTAGTGGTAGTTGTAGTGGTAGTTGTAGTGGTAGTTGTAGTGGTAGTTGTAGTGGTAGTTGTAGTGGTAGTTGTAGTGGTAGTAGTAGTGGTAGTTGTAGTGGTAGTTGTAGTGGTAGTTGTAGTGTTGTAGTTGTAGTGGTAGTAGTAGTGGTAGTTGTAGTGGTAGTAGTAGTGGTAGTTTGTAGTGGTAGTAGTAGTGGGTAGTTAGTAGTGGTAGTTGGAGTGGTAGTTGTAGTGGTAGTTGTAGTGGTGGTTGTAGTGGTGGTTGTAGTGGTAGTTGTAGTGGTAGTTGTAGTGGTAGTTGTAGTGGTAGGTGTAGTAGTAGTGCTAGTGTAGGTGTAGTGGTAGTTGTAGTGGTAGTAGTAGTGGTAGTAGTGGTAGTTGTAGTGGTAGCAGTGCTAGTGGTAGTAGTAGTGGTACTAGTGGTAGTAGTAGTGGTACTAGGGGTAGTAGTAGTGGTACTAGTGGTAGTAGTAGTGGTAGTTGTAGAGGTAGTTGTAGTGGTAGTAGTAGTATTGTAGAGGTAGGGTGCGAGTGGTAGTAGTAGTTGTAGTGGTAGTTTCTAGTGGGTAGTAGTAGTTGTAGTGGTAGTTTCTAGTGTAGTAGTGGTAGTTGTAGAGGGTAGTTTCTAGTGGTATTAGTGGTAGTTGTAGTGGTAGTTTCTAGTGGTAGGAGTGGTAGTTGTAGTGTAGTTCTAGTGGAGTAGTAGTAGTTTGTAGTGTAGTTTCTAGTGGTAGTAGTAGTTGTAGTGGTAGTTTCTAGTGGTAGTAGTGGTAGTTGTAGTGGTAGTTTTCTAGTGGTAGTAGTGGTAGTTGTAGTGGTAGTTTCTAGTGGTAGTAGTGGTAGTTTAGTGGTAGTTTCTAGTGGTAGTAGTGGTAGTTGTAGTGGTAGTTTCTAGTGTAGTAGTAGTTGTAGTGGTAGTTTCTAGTGGTTAGTGGTGTTGTAGTGGTAGTTTTCTAGTGGTAGTAGTGGTAGTTGTAGAGGTAGTTTCTAGTGGTAGTAGTGGTAGTTGTAGTGGTATTTCTAGTGGTAGTAGTGGTAGTTGTATGGTAGTTTCTAGTGGTAGTAGTAGTTGTAGTGGTAGTTTCTAGTGTAGTAGTGGTAGTTGTAGTGGTAGTTTCTAGTGGTAGTAGTTGTAGTGGTAGTTTCTAGTGGTAGTAGTGGTATTGTAGTGTAGTTTCTAGTGGTAGTAGTAGTTTGTAGTGGTAGTTTCTAGTGGTAGTAGTTGGTAGTTGTAGTGGTAGTTTCTCAGTGGTAGTAGTGGTAGTTGTAGTGGTAGTTTCTAGTGGTGGTAGTGGTAGTTGTAGTGGTAGTTTCTAGTGGTGGTAGTGGTAGTTGTAGGGTAGTTTCTAGTGGTAGTAGTAGTAGTTGTAGTGGTAGTTGCTAGTGGTAGTAGTGGTAGTTGTAGTGGTAGTTTCTATGGTAGTAGTAGTAGTTGTAGTGGTAGTTTCTAGTGGTAGTAGTAGTAGTTGTAGTGGTAGTTGCTAGTGGTAGTAGTGGTAGTTGTAGTGGTAGTTTCTAGTGGTGGTATGGTAGTTTGTGGTAGTTTCTAGTGGTAGTTCTAGTGGTAGTAGTGGTAGTTAGTGGTAGTTTCTAGTGGTAGTAGTGGTAGTTGTAGAGGTAGTTTTCTAGTGGTAGTAGTGGTAGTTTGTTGGTAGTTTCTAGTGTAGTAGTGGTATTGTAGTGGTAGTTTCTAGTGGTACTAGTGGTGTTGTAGTGGTAGTTTCTAGTAGTTGTGTGGTAGTTGTAGTGGTAGTTTCTAGTGGTGGTAGTGGTAGTGTAGTGGTAGTTGTAGTGGTAGTTGTAGAGGTAGTTTCTAGTGGTACTAGTGGTATTGTAGTGGTAGTTTCTAGTGGTAGTAGTGGTAGTTGTAGTGGTAGTTTCTAGTGGTAGTAGTGGTAGTTGTAGTGGTAGTTTCTAGTGGTACTAGTGGTAGTTGTAGTGGTAGTTTCTAGTGGTTGTAGTGGTAGTTGTAGTGGTAGTTTCTAGTGGTGGTAGTGGTAGTTGTAGTGGTAGTTTCTAGTGGTGGTAGTGGTAGTTGTAGTGGTAGTTTCTAGTGGTAGTAGGTAGTTGTAGAGTAGTTGCTAGTGGTAGTAGTGGTAGTTGTAGAGGTAGTTGCTAGTGGTAGTAGTGGTAGTTGTAAGGTAGTTGCTAGTGGTACTAGTGAGTTGTAGTGGTAGTTTTCTAGGTGGTAGTGGTAGTTGTAGTGGTAGTTTCTAGTGGTGGTAGTGGTAGTTGTAGTGGTAGTTTCTAGTGGTGGTAGTGGTAGTTGTAGTGGTAGTTTCTAGTGGTGGTAGTGGTAGTTTGTAGTGGTAGTTTAGTGGTAGTAGTGGTAGTTGTAGTGGTAGTTTCTAGTGGTAGTAGTGGTAGTTGTAGTGGTAGTTTCTAGTGTAGTAGTGGTAGTTGTAGTGGTATTTCTAGTGGTAGTAGTGGTAGTTGTAGTGGTAGTTTCTAGTGGTGGTAGTGGTAGTTGTAGTGGTAGTTTCTAGTGGTAGTAGTGGTAGTTGTAGTGGTAGTTTCTAGTGGTAGTAGTGGTAGTTGTAGTGGTAGTTTCTAGTGGTAGTATGGTAGTTGTAGTGGTAGTTTCTCGTGGTGGTAGTGGTAGTTGTAGTGGTAGTTTCTAGTGGTAGTAGTGGTAGTTGTAGTGTAGTTTCTAGTGGTAGTAGTGGTAGTTGTAGTGGTAGTTTCTAGTGGTAGTAGTGGTAGTTGTAGTGGTAGTTTCTTGTGGTGTAGTGGTAGTTTTGTAGTGGTAGTTTCTAGTGGTAGTAGTGGTAGTTGTAGTGGTAGTTTCTAGTGGTAGTAGTGGTAGTTGTAGTGGTAGTTTTCTAGTGGTAGTAGTGTAGTTTTAGTGGTAGTTTCTAGTGGTAGTAGTGGTAGTTGTAGAGGTAGTTTTCTAGTGGTAGTAGTGGTAGTTTAGTGGTAGTTTCTAGTGGTAGTATGGTAGTTGTAGTGGTAGTTTCTAGTGGTAGTAGTGGTAGTTGTAGTGGTAGTTTCTAGTGGTGGTAGTAGTAGTTGTAGTGGTAGTTTCTAGTGGTAGTAGTGGTAGTTGTAGTGGTAGTTTCTAGTGGTACTAGTGGTAGTTGTAGAGGTAGTTTCTAGTGGTACTAGTGGTAGTTGTAGTGGTAGTTTCTAGTGGTACTAGTGGTAGTTGTAGTGGTAGTTTCTAGTGGTAGTAGTGGTAGTGTAGTGGTAGTTGTAGTGGTAGTTGTAGTGGTAGTGCTAGTGGTAGTAGTGTAGTTGTTGGTAGTTTCTAGTGGTATAGTGGTAGTTGTAGTGGTAGTTTCTAGTGGTGGTAGTGGTAGTTGTAGTGGTAGTTTTAGTGGTACTAGTGGTAGTTGTAGTGGTAGTTTCTAGTGGTACTAGTGGTAGTTGTAGTGGTAGTTTCTAGTGGTACTAGTGGTAGTTGTAGTGGTAGTTTCTAGTGGTGGTAGTGGTAGTTGTAGTGGTAGTTTTAGTGGTAGTAGTGGTAGTTGTAGAGGTAGTTTCTAGTGGTAGTAGTGGTAGTTGTAGTGGTAGTTTCTAGTGGTATAGTGGTAGTTGTAGAGGTAGTTTCTATGGTAGTAGTGGTAGTTGTAGTGGTAGTTTCTAGTGGTACGTGGTAGTTGTAGTGGTAGTTTCTAGTGGTACTAGTGGTAGTTGTAGTGGTAGTTTCTAGTGTGGTAGTAGTATTTGTAGTGGTAGTTTCTAGTGGTAGTAGTGGTAGTTGTAGTGGTAGTTTCTAGTGG
>NW_026891668.1:0-15326 GCF_015708825.2 Lethenteron reissneri
CGGTCATGCTACTGATGATGATACTGATGATGATGCTACTGCTGTTGATGATGATGCTGATACTGATGATGCTGCTGATGATGCTGCTGATGATCATGATACTGATGATGCTACTAATGATGCTGCTGATGATGATGCTACCTGCTGCTGATGATGCTGCTGATGATGCTGCTGCTACTGCTGTTGATGATGATGCTGATACTAATGATGATGATGCTGCTACTGATGATGCTGCTGATGATGATGCCTCAACCCTCCACCCCCGTCTGTGGACAGCGAGGAGCGAGGAGGTCATGCTACTGATACTGATGGTGATGCTGCTGCTGCTGATGCTGCTGCTACTGATGCTGCTGCTGATGATGATGTTGATGTCTCACCCCCCCCCCCCCGCCCGTCTGTGGACAGCGAGGTGCGAGGAGGTCATGCTACTGATACTGATGATGCTGATGATGATGATGCTACTGATGATGATGCTGCTGCTACTGATGATGCTGATGATGATGATGCTACCTGCTGCTGATGATGCTGCTGATGATGATGCTGATGATGCTGCTACTGCTGTTGATGATGCTGATACTAATGATGCTGCTGCTGCTGATGCTGCTGATGATGCTGATGATGATGTTGATGTCCCCCCCCGTCTGTGAACAGCGAGGAGCGAAGAGGTCATGCTACTGATACTGATGATGATTATGCTGCTGATGATGATGCTGCTGCTGATGATGCTACTGATGATGATGCTGATGATGATGCTGCTGATGATGATGATGATGCTACTGCTGCTGCTGATGATGATGTTGATGTCTCTCCCCGTCTGTGGACAGCGAGGAGTGAGGAAGTCACTTCAACTTTGGACTCGTCTCACGCGACTCCCCAGTGGGGCCCCCATAGCGAGCTCGTAGGGGGCCACGAGGTGGTGGAGGTGGTGGAGGTGGTGGAGGTGGAGGTGGTGGAGGTGGTGGAGGAGGTCGTAGGGGGCCACGAGGTGATGGAGGAGGTGGTGGAGGAGGTGGAGGTGGAGGTGGAGGAGGAGGTCGTAGGGGGCCACGAGGTGGTGGAGGTGGTGGAGGTGGAGGTGGTGGAGGAGGTCGTAGGGGGCCACGAGGTGGTGGAGGAGGTCGTAGGGGGCCACGAGGTGGTGGAGGAGGTGGTGGAGGAGGTGGAGGTGGTGGAGGAGGAGGTGGTGGAGGTGGTGGAGGAGGTGGAGGTGGAGGAGGAGGTCGTAGGGGGCCACGAGGTGGAGGAGGAGGTGGAGGAGGTGGAGGAGGTCGTAGGGGGCCACGAGGTGGTGGAGGAGGTGGAGGTGGTGGAGGAGGTGGTGGAGGAGGTGGAGGTGGTGGAGGAGGTGGAGGTGAAGGAGGAGGTCGTAGGGGGCCACGAGGTGGTGGAGGAGGAGGTCGTAGGGGGCCACGAGGTGGAGGAGGAAGTGGAGGTGGTGGAGGAGATGGTGGAGGAAGATGGTGAAGGTGGTGGTGGAGGAGGAGGTGGAGGAGATGGTGGAGGTGGAGGAGGAGGTGGAGGAGGAAGAGAAGGAGGAGGTGGAGGAGGGGGAGGAGGAGGTGGAGGAGGTGGAGGAGGAGGTGGAGGAGGAGGTGGAGGAGGTGGTGAAGGTGGAGCAGGAGATGATGGAGGAGGAGGGAGAGGAGGAGGAGGGGGAAGAGGAGGGAGAGGAGGAGGTGGTGAAGATGGTGGAGGAGGAGGGAGAGGAGGGGGAGGAGGTGGTGGAGATTCTGAAACAGCTCCATGGAGCTGTTAAGGAGCTTTCTGAGAAGATGCGGCGAGATGAGCGGAGAGTTCACACGGAAAGCGTGAGCACGTGGTGGTGGTGGTGGTGGTGGTGGTGGTGGTGGTGGTAGGGGTGGTGGTAGGGGTGGTGGTAGGGGTGGTGGTAGAGGTGGTGGTGATGGTGGTGGTTGTGGTTGTGGTGGTGGTGGGGTGGTGGTTGTGGTTGTGGTGGTGGTGGGGTGGTGGGGGTTGTGGTGGTGGTGGTGGTGGTGGTGGTAGGGGTGGTGGTGGTGGGGGTGGTGGTGGGGGTGGTGGTGGTGGTGATGGTGGTGGTGGGGGTGGTGGTGGTTGGGGTGGTTGTGGTGGTGGTGGTGGTGGTGGTGGTGGTGGGGGTGGTGGGGTGGTGGTGGTTGGGGTGGTTGTGGTGGTGGTGGTGGTGGTGGTGGTGGGGGTGGTGGGGGTGGTGGGGGTGGTGGTGGGGGTGGTGGTGGTGGTGGGGGTTGGAGTTGTTGTGGTGGTGGTGATGGTGGGGTAGTGGTGGGGGTGGCGGTAGTGATGGTAGGGGTGGTGGTGGGGGTGGTGATGGTGGTTGTGGTGGTAGGGGTTGTGATGGTGGTGGTGGTTGTGGTGGTGGTGGTGGGGGTGGTTGGGGTGGTGGTGGTGGTAGAGGTGGTGGGGGTGGTGGTGGTAGTGGGGTGGTGGTGATGATAGGGTTGGTGGTGGTGGTGTTGATAGGGGTGGTATTGGGGGTTGTGGTGGTGGTGGTGTTGGTGATGTTTGTGGTGGTGGTAGGGGTGGTGATGGTGGTGGTGGGTGGTGGGGGGGTGGTGGGGGTGGGGGTGGTGGGGGTGGGGGTGGGGGTTGGTGGTGGTGGTGGTGGGGGTGGTGGTGGGGGTGGTGGTGGTGGTGATGGTTGTGGTGGGGGTGGTGGTGGTGGTGGGGGTGGTGGTGGGGGTGGTGGTGGTGGTGGTGGTGGTGGGGGTGGTGGTGGGGGTGGTGGTGGTGGGGGTGGTGGTGGTGGGAGTGGGGGGTGGTGGTGGTGGTGGTGGTGGGGGTGATGGTGGTGGTGGTTGTGGTGGTGGTGGTAGGGGTGGTGGTGGGGGTGGTGGTGTTGATAGGGGTTGTGGTGGTGGTGGTGGGGGTGGTGGTGGGGGTGGTGGTGGTGGTGATGGTTGTGGTGGGGGTGGTGGTGGTGGGGGTGGTGGTGGTGGGAGTGGGGGTGGTGGTGGTTGTGGTGGTGGGGGTGGTGGTGTTGATAGGGGTGGTGGTGGTGGTGGTGGGGGTGGTGGTGGGGGTGGTGGTGGTGGTGATGGTTGTGGTGGGGGTGGTGGTGGTGGGGGTTGTGGTGGGGTGGTGGTGGGGGTGGGGGTTGTGGTGGTGGTGGTGGTGGTGGTTGTGGTGGTGGTGGTGGTGGGGGTGGTGGTGGTGGTGGGGGTGGTGGTGGTGGGGGTGGTAGGGGTGGTGGTGGTGGTGGTGGTAGGGGTGGTGGTGGTGGTAGGGGTGGTGGTGGTAGGGGTGGTGGTTGTGGTTGTGGTGGTAGGGGTGGTTGTGGTGGTGGTGGTGGTGGGGGTAGTGGTGATGGTGGTGGTAGGGGTGGGGGTGGTGAGTGGTGGTGGTTGTGGTGGTGGTTGTGGTGATGGTGGTGGTTGTGGTGGTGGTAGGGGTGGTGGTGGTGGTGGTAGGGGTGGTGGTGGTGGTGGTAGGGGTGATGGTGGTGGGGGTTGTGGTGGTAGAGGTGGTGGGGATGGTGGGAGTGGTGGTGGTGGTGGTGGTAGGGGTGGTAGAGGTGGTGGGAGTGGTGCTGGTCGTGGTGGTGGTGTTATGGGTGGTGATGGTGGTAGGGGTGGTGGTGGGGGTGGTGATAGGGGTGGTGATGGTGGTAGGGGTGGTGGTGGTGGAGGTGGTGGTGATAGGGGTGGTGGTGGTAGGGGTGGTGGTGGTTGTGGTGGTGGGGGTGGTGGTGGTGGTGATATTGGTGGTGGTGGTGGTTATTTAACATCTTTTTTGACCACGTAGTTCGTGAAGCCTTCAATAGCTGTACCGGGGGAATTTCCATCTGGTACAGATGAAGTGTCGTTGAAGACGCGTGGACAACGGGGTAAGGCACACGTATTTTATTTACACAAAGGGCTTACAGTACTAGAGGGATGTATCGGCCCCCTCACCCGTACAACTGGTTATTCACCCCTAGCTAGCCTTCCTAGCTGAGTCCTCCGCTAACGGGCTAGGGGAGGCTGTCTGGCCCGACACTGGTTAGTCGGGCTACGGTACCCGGAATCCCAGAGGTCTGACTCTGGTTCCGGGACCACGCCACTGGCTCCAGCCTGCACTGCCCTTACAAGGGCGGCGTCCCAGGGGGAGTCCAGGGCCTATCTGGCTGGTCTTCTCTCTTCTCTTAACTACTCTAAGACTGAGCCCCGAGCTCTCTGGCTCAACCCTTTTTATACCCCGTTAGAGGATCGAAACCCCCCTCACGCCGTCCAGTACGGACGTCGTTGCGGGCACCACCCCGTGTGCTCACGGAGACCCCGCCCACTGTGTCTGTTTTCCATTAGCCCCTATGTAAACAGCCCTACACAAACAGACCCTCTGTAACAGCCCTACATCACCCCCCCCTGTACAGCTCGCAGCCGTCCCGGCTGCAACAACTTTCAATAAAGGTTATTCAACCCCTGGATCCCCGCGTGTGCCTTAAAAAAAACGTTTTTAACGCTAACTTGAAGGAACCAACAGTAACAACAACAACAACGACAATGACAACAACAAAACCCTCAACCCTGAAAGGGAACAATCCGACGCACCCCCCCCCGAATAAATACGGATACCGTAAGAACGAGCTATATACAATATGTAGCGAAGCCACAATGCACACCAATGGGCAGGGGACACCCCCCCCCCCCCCACACAACACACAATGAACACAACATATATATACAAATCTTGCGGATCCTCAACAGTCTGCGCATTTTTGCGCGTGTCCTTGCGGTTTCACAACAGTTTGCGCATTTTTGCGCGTGTCCTTGCGGCGGGCCCCTCACACGGGGGAACCCCGGGTGGCGGACCGTCAGGTGGCAATCGTCCGTCCGGGAGCGGGGCCTCCTCTGATGCCTCGTGACTGTTGGTCTCCCCAGAAGGGGTGGTCGGGCGTGAGCCCGTCAGTCTCGATGCACCTGGAGGTGGCACGGCCGGCAAGGCATTAGGTGAGCGCGGTGGGGACGGACCTAGTGAGTCGGTCGACCCCCCACACGTCTGGCCACGCATGTGTGAAGTGGGTTTGTGTGCCGCGACGAAAGGTTTCAACCGAGAGGGGTGCACGAACCATCGCCGCTTCCCCCAACGAATGCGCACGCACTGTGGTCGCAGGACCTCGACCACTTCCACAGGCCCCCGCCACGGTCGCGCCAGCTTTGGGGAGGTAGCCAGGGGTACTTGGGGACAGTGCAACCATGCCCTGTCCCCCGGTTTCCACTGTATGACATGCGCTCGACCCAACCTGAGGCGCTCGTTCGCCTTTTGACGGAGGTCCGAGTTTAACCTTGCAGCATCCCGTGCCTCTGTTAACTTAGCCAAATTAAATTTGACGTGGTCAGCCAATTTTGTTTTACCTTGCTGGTCGGGGATCTGCAGCTGGGCGCGAACAGGCGGGTCGGGTTCGCGACCGTACATAAGGTAAAAGGGGGAAAACCCCGTAGCCGCATGGGGTGCCATCCGATATGCCGCCAAGACCCCCTGAATATGCAGGTCCCAATCAGTCTGGGAATCTGAGACCTGCTGTGCCATCATTGACGAAATGGTGCGATGCAGGCGCTCGACCATTCCGTCAGTCTGTGGGTGATACGGGGAGGTCCGAATTTTCTTTGTGCCTAAGAGGTCACAGACTTGTTTAAGTAATTTGCTGGAAAAATTTTTACCCTGGTCGGTCAGCAGCCGTTCCGGGGCACCTTTGTCCAGGACGTATCCCTGAACAAAGGCGTCCACGATGGCTGCTGCCGACTGGTTGGCAAGGGGCCAGGCCATGGGCCAGCGCGTAAAATACTCGACACCTGTCAGCAAATACTTATTGCCCCTGGGGGTGGCGGGAAATGGGCCCAAGATGTCCAGTGCGACCAGCTCATTTATCCTGGACACCTTGATCGATTGTAAAGGCGGGTTAGACTCCCGCGCCGGCGGTTTCCGCTGCGCACACCGCGGGCATGAACTCAGAAGATCCCCCACATCCTTTGTCATACCAGGCCAAAAAAAATCTAGCTGTATTAGTGCGAGGGTCTTTAGAGTCCCCAGATGTAACAGGCGCTCATGCGCGGCCCACACCACTTTGCCTCGCAACTCCGAAGGGACGACCAGCCGATGTCGCTGTGATTTTGCGTCCCAGTGCATGAGCAGACCCTGTACCATTTCCCATGCACCCGAATCACCTTTCACCCGGCCAGCACCCCCGACGCGACGACGCCACCCGAGGAGGGAGGTGTCCTCCATTTGGAGGCGCCCCCACTCAGTGACGGGCAACCCCAACAGGGAATCCCTTCCCTGTTGTTCGATAGAATTATCAGCCAGTGGCTCGTCATCGTCGGTGGCTGCCAGGATCGGGACCGATGCGTCCCCTGAAGGTCTGCAACGTCCCGACCCCAGGAGGCATGCACATTCCGAGGCGGTTGGCATGCGTGACAGAGCGTCCGCGTTGGTATGGCGAACGCCCTTACGGTAAGTGGTCTCAAAATCAAAATCCTGGAGAACCTCCAACCATCGAGACAACTGTCCCGATGGTTGTTGAACTCGCAGGGCATACTGTAGTGCCGCATGATCTGTGCGGACGGTGAAATGCCGACCGTACAGATATGGGCGGTATTGTTGGATGAAAAAAACAATTGCCAACAGTTCTCTACGGGTAACACAATATCTCTGCTCCGCAGGAGATAACACCCGACTACCGTATGCGACCACCCGTTCAACGCCATCAACCACCTGGGAAAGCACACCCCCAATACCCGTGTTGCTCGCATCGGTGTCGAGCAAAAAGGGTTTCGAAAAATCAGGGTAGATCAAGGGAGGGGCTTTCACCAGGGCGTCCCGAAGGGAGCGGAACGCAGCCTCCTCCTCTTGACCCCAG
Organism: Lethenteron reissneri; assembly: GCF_015708825.2. Classification (NCBI taxonomy): domain Eukaryota; kingdom Metazoa; phylum Chordata; class Hyperoartia; order Petromyzontiformes; family Petromyzontidae; genus Lethenteron; species Lethenteron reissneri. The sequence goes on from NW_026891668.1 coordinate 6,833, forward strand.
TGGAAACGAACCCCTTTAGATGTTAGAGCGTGCAGGGGTTTTGCAATTGTTGCAAAATCAGCAACAAACCGTCGATAATACGACGCGAACCCAATAAAACTCCTGACCTCTCCCACTGTAGTGGGAGTCGGCCAGGAGCTGACACACTGCGTTTTGGCGGGATCGGTAGCAATACCCGAGCGTCCCACGATGTGCCCCAAATAACGCACCGAATCACGCAACAAATGGCATTTTTGGGGCTTAAATTTCAAATTAGCAGCCCGCATCTTTAGGAAAACTGCCCGCAACCTCTGGAGATGGTCATCAAAAGTTTTACTAAAGACGATAACGTCATCCAAATAAATGAGGCACGACTCCCATTGCAGTCCAGCCAAAACCAATTCCATCAAACGCTGGAAAGTTGCCGGCGCTGAGTGCAAGCCCATCGGCAACCTGTTGAATTGAAACAAGCCGTGCGGTGTACGAAAAGCAGTTTTAGGCTTAGACTCATCATCCAGAGGAAGCTGCCAGAATCCCGAAAGTAAATCGAGTGTGGAAAAGAATCGCGCTCCCGCCAAAGCGTCAAGCGATTCATCCATCCGAGGGAGCGGGTATGCGTCGGCAACCGAAATTTTATTAAGACGCCGGAAGTCAACGCAAAACCGCAACGAACCGTCCTGCTTTTTAACCAGGACGATCGGCGCTCCCCAAGGGCTGGTGGAAGGAGAAATGATGTCCGCGGCTAACATGTCATCAACAGCCGATTTGACATGTTCCTTTTCGGCGGGACTCAACCGAAACGGATTTTGGCGAATTGGCGCGCTGTCACCCGTGTCAATATGGTGACGCAGCAAGTGAGTGCAGCCCAAATCATATTTATCTCGACTAAAAACGTCGGAAAATTCTCGCAATAGCGTTTTAAGTTGTTGACGCTCTGAATCGGACAGGTCCGTCGATCCCGCACAAAGCGCCTCGAGCCACCCTTCATCGCTGTCCGAACGCGGTCGCGACGCAGGGACAGTGTTGACGGAATTTACGGCGGGCTCCTCACACGGCACCGGCGTTGCGTGAGCAAGCACGGTCCCCTGTGGGAGCACCACCGTCTGCGAGCCCACGTTTAGGACCGCGATGAAGGGTTCACTATCCCCTCTCACTATGGTCTGGGCCGGTAGTAAATCAGGTCCACTAACCCCGGCCCTAGACGGTCCCAACAGTACCCCTTGCGCCCCGGCACCCTTAACGAGGGGCCGCCGAAGCTTCAAGGGCACCAACATTTGCGTTCCCGGAGGAACGCGTACCGTTCTCTCCACGAACGCCGGCACCGTCGCGAACGCCGTCCGAGTCGCAACTGGTGATGGCAGGAACGCCATGCGTCTGCCCGATGGAAGCTCTATGCACCCCTGGTCGATCAAAATTACAATCGGCATTTTGGCCAGGAAGTCCGTCCCCAGCAGGCACGGAACCGCCAGCGAGGACGAAACAAAAATCGGCCCAGACAATTTAATTTCCCCAATACAAATTTGGGCACGAATTTGTCCGATGATGCCAAGTGAGCCCCCGTTAGCCGCATAGAATGGTACGTTAACAGGCATCAAAGGACGGCTCCGGACAGGGAGAATATTGTAAATTAATTCCGAAATAATAGTTGCCGATGCCCCCGTATCGACCAGGATGCGCACTTCCACCCCGTCGATATATCCTACAACGGCCGACGACCCCGACGATGCGGCAACCACACGATCGGCCAGCACGGACCACTGGCCGGGTTCGATATGGGTACCCGGAGTGGTGCGTGGTGGTGCGATGGTGCGTGATACCGGCCCCCCTCTCGTCGCGGTGTTTGCGTGCGTGACGGGTGTGTGTGTGGGCCAAACGTGTGGGGTGCCGCGACTCGCCGGTTTTTGACGGTGGAGCTTGGGATGAGGCCCGTCGTCCCGGTGAGGTGTCGTCCCGCGCTGACGAGGAGAGCGGCACCCCGAGGCGACGTGGCCCCGGACGCCGCAGTTATAACACCGCGGGAGCGATGTCGGAGGTGACGAGTGGTCGGAACGGCCTGACCCGTCCTGGCCCGGCCGTGCACTCGTCGCCTGTTGCCGTCGGTGGTCGACGGCGTAGAGTTCCTCCGTCGGAAGGGTGGCTGCAGCCACCGCACGCCCCGCCGATGCCCTGCTGGCTTTGCGTCGAAGCGACAGGAGGTTTGCGTGGAGGAGCCGCGCCGCCTGGAGCGATGTCATTTCCGCGTCCTCCTGTGCGACGACAGCGATGTCTAGATCGTCGGCCAGGAGGAGTATCTTCTCCGTTACCATAGCGTCGATGCCGTCGTCATCCATCCGGGGGAAGGCCGACTTGGCCATCGCCAGGAGGCTCGTTCGGTACGCTAGGGGCGACTCCTTCTCTCCCCGCTTGCGGTCGTAGAACTCTTGTCTGCATTCCGCCGACGGTCCGTAGACCCCTCCCAGCAGCTGCAGCGCCATCGGTAACGTGGAGCGCCTTTCCTTGGGTGCCGATGTTAGGGCGGCAAGCGCGTCGCCGTCCAGGAGCGCCGGCAGGGCGCTGAGAGCTTCTTCGTCCGTCCATTTAGCCATCTCCTGGTGGGCGAGGAAGCGTCTTTGAAAGCCGCTCCAGTCGCCCTCTGCGCCCACGAATTCTTTAAGCGGGGGCAGCCTTTGGTGTAGCGCAGCGGCTGCCGTGGAGTCCCGTGGACTGCTGCCTCCCCGACTCGGCTGCGTCTCGGCGCGAATGGCAGATGGCATCGCCTGTCGCAGCTTTGATGACGCGCCCTCCTCCGTCGTTGATGCAGCAGCCCCAGCGCGGCCGATGTCGGACCCCAGGTTGAGGTTGGCCACGCCCCTAGCGGTCGCTGCGTCGATGGCGGGAATTTCAAAATTTAAATCTTCAGAAATGGCGGGAAGACGCTCCACACGCCGGTTCCTCTCGCCCCGCGGTGGACCACCAGCCGCCAGCCGTGTGATGTCCCCCAGCGCAGCGGCAGCGGCGTAGAGCAGTTCCGCCAGCCTCTCATGAGCCAGCCTCAGGTCGTCTCCCCGCTGCTCCTCTTCATGGCGATGCTCCGGTAAGCCCGCAACCGGCCCCGGCTGCACGTCGTCTAGTAGAGCCATCTCGGGCTCGGCAATTTCGGCGGCGTCCTCCGCCCGCTGTTCCCTGGCTCGAGCTGTTTGGCGCGTGTCCATGTTCTTGGTACTTCTGACGCCAGATGAAGTGTCGTTGAAGACGCGTGGACAACGGGGTAAGGCACACGTATTTTATTTACACAAAGGGCTTACAGTACTAGAGGGATGTATCGGCCCCCTCACCCGTACAACTGGTTATTCACCCCTAGCTAGCCTTCCTAGCTGAGTCCTCCGCTAACGGGCTAGGGGAGGCTGTCTGGCCCGACACTGGTTAGTCGGGCTACGGTACCCGGAATCCCAGAGGTCTGACTCTGGTTCCGGGACCACGCCACTGGCTCCAGCCTGCACTGCCCTTACAAGGGCGGCGTCCCAGGGGGAGTCCAGGGCCTATCTGGCTGGTCTTCTCTCTTCTCTTAACTACTCTAAGACTGAGCCCCGAGCTCTCTGGCTCAACCCTTTTTATACCCCGTTAGAGGATCGAAACCCCCCTCACGCCGTCCAGTACGGACGTCGTTGCGGGCACCACCCCGTGTGCTCACGGAGACCCCGCCCACTGTGTCTGTTTTCCATTAGCCCCTATGTAAACAGCCCTACACAAACAGACCCTCTGTAACAGCCCTACACAGATATAATGTTAGGCTGATCGATGCCTGGGTGCGGTCAAGGGATGGCTCCCTATTGGTCAACCACGTTAAAAATGCCGATGATTTGGTAATTGCTGCTCATTCAGAGGTGGGGCCTTACCATCAGCCCCACCAAAACTAAGCACCTGCCTGGGTATTTTGTACCATCGGACACTCCACCCCCACAACTCCCAATCAGTGATGGGGCAGTTGTGGAGAGAGTGGAGAGTTTCCCATACCTGGGCAGTGTGCTCATGATCGGTTCCGGTTCATCAGCAGAGGTCTCACTCCGAATCAGTCGAGCGGCATTATCTTTTCATCGGTTGCGTAACGCTGTGTGGAAGCTACCTGGTCTGTCGCTCCGCACGAAGCTTCAGGTCTTCTCGGCCACGGTCATTCCCTCCCTTCTCTACGCTTGCGAAACGTGGACTCCCCTAGTGGAGCATCTTCGCCGGTTAGAAACATTTAGGCTGGCCCTGCCTACGATCCATCCTGGGTTTAACCAGGCCGGATTGTGTGAGGAGCTCACAAATCCTTGAAAGATCTGGGCAAAGTCCCATCGGTGAGCTCCTCTGCCAGGCAAGGCTGCGTTGGCTGGGCCATGTAGCCCGTATGCCCAGCCACCGCATGCCTAAACAGCTTTTGTTCGGCCGGATCGAGGGGGCTAAACGGGCGCGGCACGGGCTAGAGAAGAGATGGAGTGATGTGGTGCAGGAGGACGTGGAGCTGAGTGGACTTGCCGATGACTGGTACCAGCGGTGTCAAAAGTCATGTAGCCCGCATGCCCAGCCACCGCATCTTTTCAGCGTTTGCGTAACACTCCACCCTTTCCAATCCACCCACCTCCCCCCGCTCTCTCGACCCTTAGTCCACCTTCCATCGATGGAGCTTCCTCGCCAAGGCTGTTGTCGTCCTCCTGCTCGCGGCGGGGTTGAGCATCACGTCCCGGGAGTCCACCTCGCCTCTGGAGGTCACCCACGAAGGTCAGGTGGACGTCGTTCAGACGTCGGCAGCTCCACCCGCAACGGCCCGGACGTGAGTTCTCACCCTCGCCGGGGTTCAGGGGGCTGCCCCTGGGGTGTCTGTCCCACTCACCCCCCCCCACTCACCCCCCCCCCCACTCACCCACCACTCACCCCCCACTCACCCCCCCACTCACCCCCCCCACTCACCCCCCACTCACCCCCCACTCACCCCACTCACCCCCCCCCCACTCACCCCCCCCCACTCACCCCCCCCCCCCACTCACCCACCACTCACCCCCCACTCACCCCCCCCACTCACCCACCCACTCACCCCCCCCCACTCACCCCCCCCCCCCACTCACCCACCACTCACCCCCCACTCACCCCCACTCCCTCCCCACTTACCCCCCAATCAACCCCCCCCCACTCACCCCCCACTCACCCCCCCCACTCACCCCCCCCCCACTCACCCCCACTCACCCCACTCCCTCCCCCCCACTCACCCCTCACCCCCCCCACTCACCCCCACTCACCCCCCCCCCACTCACCCCCCCCCCACTCACCCTCCACTCACCCCCACTCCACCCCCCCCCCACTCCCCCCCCACGTGACGATGCTTTTATCTGATCGCTGTCAGAAGTCACCACGTGACGCTGACGTGTGAAGGTGAGGGGAGCGGTGGCGCAGTGGTTAGCGCACTGTGTGTGTGTGGAGCGGTGGCGCAGTGGTTAGCGCACTGTGTGTGTGTGTGGAGCGGTGGCGCAGTGGTTAGCGCACTGTGTGTGTGTGTGGTCTTCCTGGGGGAGCTTTATGTGTGAGTGGGTGAGTGAGTGGGTGAGTGAATCAGTGAGTGAGTGGGTGAGTGAGTGAGTGAGTGGGTGAGTCAGTGAGTGAGTGGGTGAGTGAGTGGCTGGGTGAGTGGGTGAGTGAAAGTGTGTATGAGTGAGTGGGTCAGTGAATGAGTGTGTGAACGAGTGAGTGGGTGAGTGGGTGAGTGAGTGGGTGAGTGAGTGAGTGAGTTGGTGATTGAGTGAGTGGGTGAGCGAGTGAGTGGGTGATTCAGTGAGTGGGTGGGTGAGTGAGTTAGTGGGTGAGTGAATGAGTGAGTGGGTGAGTGAGTGCGTGGGAGAGTGAGTGGGTGAATGGGTGGGTGAGTGATTGAGTGAGTGGTGAGGTGAGTGAGTAAGTGGGTGAATGAGTGAGTGAGCGGGTGAGAGAGTGAGTGAATGAGTGATTGGGTGAGTGAGTGGGTGGGAGAGTGAGTGGGTGAGCGAGTGAGTGGGTGATTGAGTGAGTGAGTGGGTAAGTGAGTGGGTGAGTGAGTGGGTAGGTGGGTGAGTGAGTGGGTGGGTGGGTGAGTGGTAGGGTGAGGGAGTGGGTGAGTGGGTGAGTGAGTGGGTGAGTGAGTGAGTGGGTGAGTGAGTGGCTGGGTGAGTGAGTGGGTGAGTGAGTGGGTGGGTGAGTCAGTGAGTGAGTGGGTGAGTGAGTGGCTGGGTGAGTGAGTGGGTTAGTGAAAGTGTGTATGAGTGAGTGGGTCAGTGAATGAGTGTGTGAACGAGTGAGTGGGTGAGTGAGTGAGTGGGTGAGCGAGTCGGTGATGGGGTGAGTGAGTTGGTGATTGAGTGAGTGGGTGAGCGAGTGAGTGGGTGATTCAGTGAGTGGGTGGGTGAGTGAGTTAGTGGGTGAGTGAATGAGTGAGTGGGTGAGTGAGTGCGTGGGAGAGTGAGTGGGTGAATGGGTGGGTGAGTGAGTGATGAGGTGAGTTAGTGAGCGGGTGAGTGAGTGAATGAGTGAGTGAGTGAATGAGTGAGTGTGTGGGTGGGTGGGAGAGTGAGTGGGTGGGTGAGTGAGTGAGTGGGTGAGTTGATGGGTGAGTGGGTGAGTGGGTGGGTGAGTGAGTGAGCGGGTGAGGTGAGTGAATGAGTGAGTGAGTGGGTGGGTGGGTGGGAGAGTGAGTGGGTGAGCGAGTGAGTGGGTGGGTGAGTGAGTGGCTGCGTGGGTGGGTGAGTGAGTGGGTGAGTGAGTGATGGGGTGAGTGGGTGGGTGAGTGAGTGGGTGAGTGAGTGGGTGAGTGGGTGAGTGGCTGAGTGAGTGGGTGAGTGAGTGGGTGAGTGATTGAGTGAGTGATGAGGTGAGTGAGTAAGTGGGTGAGTGAGTGATGGAGTGGGTGAGTGATTGAGTGAGTGATGGGGTGAGTGGGTGGGTGAGTGAGTGGCTGAGTGGGTGAGTGAGTGATGGGGTGGGTGAGTGAATGAGTGAGTGATGGAGTGGGTGGGTGGGTGAGTGATTGAATGAGTCATGGAGTGAGTGGGTAAAATGACCACAGCACTTTCCCCTACATCTCTCTGTGCGTGTGGGCTACCTGGGGGACCTTTGTTGGGGGGGGGGTGATTAGAAAGCCCCGCCCCTCCCCACATCTTATCCGCGATGACTAATTAATTAATTAGCTAATTATTTAATTAATTGTGGAGGAGCGTTGGTCACCACCTCCGCTGACGATTTTTCCGACCCGCTCATTTGACCTCCCCTAGGTCGACTCAGCCTCAAATGGTGAAGTGTGGTTCGTCCACGTGGCTGGCACTGGGGGGGAGAGGCTACACGGGGGACCTTTGTCTGTGTGTAGGTGCTACCACTAACAGCACTTGCCCCTACAGCCTGCCAGAGGCTACACGGGGGACCTTTGTCTGTGTGTAGGTGCTGCTGCTACTGACAGCACTTGCCCCTACAGCCTGCCGGAGGCTACACGGGGGATCTTTGTCTGTGTGTAGGTGCTACTGACAGCACTTGCCCCTACAGCCTGCCGGAGGCTACACGGGGGATCTTTGTCTGTGTGTAGGTGCTACTGACAGCACTTGCCCCTACAGCCTGCTAGAGGCTACCTGGGGGATCTTTGTCTGTGTGTAGGTGCTACTGACAGCACTTGCCCCTACAGCCTGCCGGAGGCTACACGGGGGATCTTTGTCTGTGTGTAGGTGCTACTGACAGCACTTGCCCCTACAGCCTGCTAGAGGCTACCTGGGGGATCTTTGTCTGTGTAAAGGTGCTCGCTAACAGCACTTGCCCCTACAGCCTGCTAGAGGCTACCTGGGGGATCTTTGTCTGTGTGTAGGTGCTACTAACAGCACTTGCCCCTACAGCCTGCTAGAGGCTACACGGGGGACCTTTGTCTGTGTGTAGGTTGTTCTGGTGGTGGTGGTGGTGATGAAAGTGTAGTTGTGGAAGTTGTGGTAGTAGTTGTGGTGGTGGTAGTGTAGTAGGGGTAGTTGTGTTGGTTGTGGTGGTTGTGGTGGTATTGTGGTGGTGATGTTGTGGTGGTGATGTTGTGGTAGTTGTGGTAGTTGTGGTGGTTGTGGTGGTGGTATTGTGGTGGTTGTGGTGGTGGTGGTGTTGTGGTGGTAGTCGTGGTAGTTGTGGTGGTGGTAGTGGCTGTGGTTGTAGAGTAGTAGTGGTAGTTGTGATGTTAGTTGTGGTAGTTGTTGTGGTGGTGTTGTGGTGGTGTTGTGGTGGTGTTGTAGTTGTGGTGGTTGTTGTGGTGGTGTTGTGGTGGTGTGCTAGTAGTTGTGGTGGTGGTGTGGTCGTTGTGGTGGTGGTGTTGTGGTGGTTGTGCTAGTAGTTGTGGTGGTGGTTGTGGTGGTGTTGTGGTGGTTGTGCTAGTAGTTGTGGTGGTGGTTGTGGTGGTGTTGTGGTGGTTGTGCTAGTAGTTGTGGTAGTTGTTGTGGTGGTAGTTGTTGTGGTGGTTGCAGGCTGCGCGTGTCCCGTTCGGAATTCGGGGAATCTGTGGCAGTTGAAGTGGAGC
>NW_026891669.1:2500-26646 GCF_015708825.2 Lethenteron reissneri
GTGAGTGTGTGTGTCTCTGTGTGTGTCTCTGTGTGTGTCTGTGTGTGTGTGTGTGTCTGTGTCTGTGTGTCTGTGTGTGTCTGTGTGTGTGTCTGTGTGTGTGTGTGTCTGTGTGTGTGTGTCTGTGTGTGTGTCTGTGTGTGTGTGTCTCAGTGTGTGTGTCTCTCTGTGTCTCTGTGTGTGTCTCTGTGTGTGTCTCTGTGTGTGTGTGTGTCTCTGTGTGTGTCTGTGTGTGTGTGTGAGTGTGTGTGTCTCTGTGTGTGTGTGTGAGTGTGTGTGTCTCTGTGTGTGTGTGTGAGTGTGTGTGTCTCTGTGTGTGTCTGTGTGTGTGTGTGAGTGTGTGTGTCTCTGTGTGTGTGTGTGAGTGTGTGTGTCTCTGTGTGTGTGAGTGTGTGTGTCTCTGTGTGTGTCTGTGTGTGTGTGTGAGTGTGTCTGTGTCTGTGTGTCTGTGTGTGTGTCTGTGTGTGTGTGTCTGTGTGTGTGTGTGAGTGTGTGTGTCAGTGTGTCTGTGTGTGTGAGTGTGTGTGTGTCTGTGTGTGTGTGTCTGTGTGTGTGAGTGTGTGTGTGTGTCTGTGTGTGTGAGTGTGTGTGTGTGAGTGTGTGTGTGAGTGTGTGTGTGAGTGTGTGTGTGAGTGTGTCTGTGTGTGAGTGTGTGTCTGTGTGTGTGAGTGTGTCTGTGTGTGAGTGTGTGTCTGTGTGTGTGTCTGTGTGTGTGTGTGTCTGTGTGTGTGTGTCTGTGTGTGTGTGTCTGTGTGTGTGTGTCTGTGTGTGTGTGCGTGTGCAGCCCATGGGCTTGTAATTACCAACACGCTCTTCCGGCATCGGCGCATCCACACAACATCATGGATACATGCCGGGTCCAAGCAAGAACATCTGCTGGACTACATAGTGACGGACCAGCGGATGCGAACCCATGTCCTTGACACCAGGACCTACCGTGGAGCTGATCTGTCCTCTGACCATCGACTAGTCATCTGTAAGATGCGCCTGCCTTTCTTCCACTCCGGTGGTGGGTGTACACCCAGGATCCCATTCCAACCAAAAGTGGCCTGGTCTCAGTTAGCTGATGAAAGTTGCAAGCGAGAATTTCATCATCGCTTGCAGCTGGGGTTGGCATCGTCCCCCACTCCACCTGATGTCGAGGGTAAATGGGCGAGGTTTAGGACTGTGACTCATGCAGCTGCAATGGCTGCTTTGGGTACGCGGTCCAGACCTCCCCAGAAACCCTGGCTGACAGAGGAGGTGTTCAGGTTAATTGAGAAAAAGCGACAGGCCCACTCTCATCGCCTACAGCATCCCACGTCAGAGAATGAGGAGGTTTACCGCAGCCTTCGCTCGGAAGTTCGGAGAGCCGTAAGGCGTTGTAAGGATGGGTGGTGGTCGCGGGTTGCTGAGGAGATGGAGTCTGCCTCAGTGGCCCGTGATCACAAATCACTATTTAACTCCATCAAAAAAGTAACCTGCAGCGCCACACCTATTACCATCATTAGAGGAAAAAACGGTGATCCAATCTCCGACCCCCAGGAACAGGTTTGCAGATTTGCTGAGCATTTCTGTGAGGTCCTGGGGGAGGGAAATTCTCTCAGCCAGGAAAACATCATGGCACAAAGTGGGGATAACCCTGCTGAGGCTGCGGTGCCTCAAATATTGGAAGAGGTCACCCCCTGTGAGTGGCTGGCTGAGGTTCCAGCTGTTGAGGAAGTACTGAGGGCGATCCGGAGTCTGAGACCAGGGAAGGCACCGGGCAGAGATGATCTCCCAAGCGAAATGCTGAGGGAGGGTGGCGTTTGTGCACAGACTGCCCTATATGACATCATAACAACAGTCTGGACCACTGGACGGGTTCCGCAGGACTGGAAGGATGCCCTGGTGGTCCCCCTCTTTAAGAAGGGGGACCGCACAGACTGTAACAACTACAGGGGCATCTCACTCCTCAGTGTGCCGGGTAAGGTCCTGGCAAGGATTATTCAACATCGCCTTGCTAGGCACGCTGAGGAGGGGCTTGCGGAGCCCCAATGCGGTTTCAGGAAAGGGCGGTCCTGCACAGATGCCATATTTTCTGTCCGTCTGCTACAGCAGAGGTGTAGGGAATTCCAAAAAGACCTACATCTCTGCTTTATTGACCTGGTCAAGGCCTATGATACCATCAGTAGGACTGGACTCTGGGTTGTTCTTCGTGCTTTCGGAGTCCCTGACCCTCTGCTCACGATCATTAAGGACCTTCATGATGGTGAGCGGGCCCGGGTAAAACTACGTGGCCGGGAGTCGGAGCCTTTCCCTGTACACCTTGGGGTGCGACAGGGATGTCCTCTGGCTCCCACATTATTTAACATCTATTTTGACCGCGTAGTTCGTGAAGCCTTCAATAGCTGTACCGGGGGAATTTCCGTTTGGTACAGATATAATGGGAGGCTGATCGACGCCCGGGTGCGATCAAGGGATGGCTCCCTATTGGTCAACCACGTTATGTATGCCGATGATTTGGTAATAGCTGCTCATTCAGAAGAGGAGTTGGAGGCGCTGCTGCTGAGACTGGAGCGTGCCACTAAGAGGTGGGGCCTTACCATCAGCCCCACCAAAACCAAGCACCTGCCTGGGTATTTTGTACCATCGGACACTCCACCCCCACAACTCCCAATTGGTGATGGGGCAGTTGTGGAGAGAGTGGAGAGTTTCCCATACCTGGGCAGTGTGCTTATGACCGGCTCCAGTCTATCAGCAGAGGTCTCACTCCGAATCAGTCGAGCGGCAATATCTTTTCATCGGTTGCGTAACGCTGTGTGGAAGCTACCTGGTCTGTCGCTCCGCACGAAGCTTCAGGTCTTCTCGGCCACGGTCATTCCCTCCCTTCTCTACGCTTGCGAGACGTGGACCCCCCTGGTGGAGCATCTTCGCCGGTTGGAAACATTTAGGCTGGCCTGCCTACGATCCATCCTGGGTTTAACCAGGCTGGATTGTGTGAGGAGCTCACAAATCCTTGAAAGATCTGGGCAAAGTCCCATCAGTGAGCTCCTCCGGCAGGCAAGGCTGCGTTGGCTGGGTCATGTAGCCCGCATGCCCAGCCACCGCATGCCTAAACAGCTTTTGTTCGGCCGGATCGAGGGGGCTAGACGGGCGCGGCACGGGCTGGAGAAGAGATGGAGTGATGTGGTACAGGAGGACGTGGAGCTGAGTGGACTTGCCGATGACTGGTACCAGCGGTGTCAAGATCGGCCTCAGTGGAGGAGGCTCGTGAAGGACGCTACTGGGCAGTTGGAGGCAGTCGCCCTCCAACAACAACGGAGGGCGGAGGAGCGACGCTCACAACAACGAGCGGAGCGCCGGGTGGCTAAAGCACAGCAAGTTGGCACAGTAGGGGGCACAGGTGGTGCATCAGCCAGTCATCTCGGTCATCTCGGTCAGTCGACCAGTGGCACCTGGGTCTGCCCCGTGACCTCCTGCCAGCGGGCTTTCGACACTTCACGTGGCCTCAAGGTGCACTTGGCCTGGCACAAGCATCGTGGTGACGTCACCGCCACTTAGTGGCGAATGGCGGTTGTTGTTGTTGTTGTGTGCGTGTGTGTGTCTGTGTGTGTGTCTGTGTGTCTGTGTGTGTGAGTGTGTGTGTGTGTGTGTGTGTGTGTGTCTGTGTGTGTGTGTGAGTGTGTGTGTCTCTGTGTGTGTCTGTGTGTGTGTCTGTGTGTGTCTCACTGTGTGTGTGTCTCACTGTGAGTGTGTCTGTGTCTGTGTGTCTGTGTGTGTGTCTGTGTGTGTGTGTCTGTGTGTGTGTGTGAGTGTGTGTGTCAGTGTGTCTGTGTGTGTGAGTGTGTGTGTGTCTGTGTGTGTGTGTCTGTGTGTGTGTGTGTGTGTCTGTGTGTGTGAGTGTGTGTGTGTGAGTGTGTGTGAGTGTGTGTGTGAGTGTGTGTGTGAGTGTGTCTGTGTGTGAGTGTGTGTCTGTGTGTGTGAGTGTGTCTGTGTGTGAGTGTGTGTCTGTGTGTGTGTCTGTGTGTGTGTGTGTGTGTCTGTGTGTGTGTGTCTGTGTGTGTGTGTCTGTGTGTGTGTGCGTGTGTGTGTCTGTGTGTGTGTCTGTGTGTGTGAGTGTGTGTGTGTGAGTGTGTGTGTGTGTCTGTGTGTGTGTGTCTGTGTGTGTGTGTCTGTGTGTGTGTGTGTGTCTGTGTCTGTGTGTGAGTGTGTGTCTGTGTGTGTGTCTGTGTGTGTGTGACTGTGTGTGAGTGTCTGTGTGTGTGCACCTGATGAGGTTTGTGCGTCTCGTGTCTCCGCGCTTCGTGCGGCCACAGACGGCGCACGAAGCGTCGCCACCGCCGCTCGCCGGCTCCACGAAGAGACGCCGACCCACGCGGTACACAAACGTGCCTGCCGGAGACACACGCAGACACACACAAAGACACGCAGAGACACAGAGACACACAGAGACACACAGAGACCCACACGGTACACAAACGTGCCTGCCGGAGACACACGCAGACACACACAAAGACACGCAGAGACACAGAGACACACAGAGACACACAGAGACCCACACGGTACACAAACGTGCCTGCCGGAGACACACGCAGACACACACAAAGACACGCAGAGACACAGAGACACACAGAGACACACAGAGACCCACACGGTACACAAACGTGCCTGCCGGAGACACACGCAGACACACACAAAGACACGCAGAGACACAGAGACACACAGAGACACACAGAGACCCACACGGTACACAAACGTGCCTGCCGGAGACACACGCAGACACACACAAAGACACGCAGAGACACAGAGACACACAGAGACACACAGAGACCCACACGGTACACAAACGTGCCTGCCGGAGACACACGCAGACACACACAAAGACACGCAGACACACAGAGACACACAGAGACACACAGAGACCCACGCGGTACACAAACGTGCCTGCCGGAGACACACGCAGACACACACAAAGACACGCAGAGACACAGAGACACACAGAGACACACAGAGACCCACACGGTACACAAACATGCCTGCCGGAGACACGCAGACACACACAAAGACACGCAGAGACACAGAGACACACAGAGACACACAGAGACCCACACGGTACACAAACGTGCCTGCCGGAGACACACGCAGACACACACAAAGACACGCAGACACACAGAGACACACAGAGACACACAGAGACCCACACGGTACACAAACGTGCCTGCCGGAGACACACGCAGACACACACAAAGACACGCAGACACACAGAGACACACAGAGACACACAGAGACCCACGCGGTACACAAACGTGCCTGCCGGAGACACAGGCAGACACACACAAAGACACGCAGACACACAGAGACACACAGAGACACACAGAGACCCACACGGTACACAAACGTGCCTGCCGGAGACACACGCAGACACACGCAGACACACACAGACACACAAAGACACGCAGAGACACAGAGACACACAGAGACACACACACACAGATACACACACACAGACACACACACAGAGACCCACACGGTACACAAACGTGCCTGTCGGAGACACACGCAGACACACACAAAGACACGCAGACACACAGAGACACACACAGAGACACACACACAGACACACACACACAGACACACACACAGAGACCCACACGGTACACAAACGTGCCTGCCGGAGACACACGCAGACACACAGAGACACACAGAGACACAGAGACACACAGAGACACACACACACAGATACACACACACAGACACACACAGATACACACACACACAGAGACACACACAGATACACACAGAAACACACACATAGACACAGAGACACACACAGAGACACACAGAGAGACACACAGAGAGACACACACAGACACATAGAGAGACACACACACACAGACCCACACACAGAGACCCACACACAGACACACACACAGAGACACACACAGAGACACACACAGAGACACACACAGACACAACACAGACACACACAGACACACAGAGACACACACAGAGACACACACACAGACACAACACAGACACACACAGACACACAGAGACACACACAGACACACACAAAGATACACACATACAGAGATACACACATACAGAGACACGACGACGCAGCATAAGCATCACCAACATCACCACCACCGAGTGAGCGAGTGAGTGGCTGGGTGGGTGAGTGGATGGGTAGGTGGATGAGTGAGTGGCTGAGTGAGTGGCTGTACGAGTGAATGAGTAAGTGGCTGAGTGAGTGAGTGGCTAAGTGAGTGGCTGAGTGAGTGAGTGGCTGAGTGAGTGAGTGACTGAGTGAGTGGCTGAGTGAGTGAGTGAGTGGCTGAGTGAGTGAATGAGTGGCTGAGTGAGTGAATGAGTGGCTGAGTGAGTGGCTGAGTGAGTGAGTGGCTGAGTGAGTAAGTGGCTGAGTGAGTGTCTGAGTGAGTGTGTGAGTGGCTGAGTGAGTGAATGAGTGGCTGAGTGAGTGGCTGAGTGAGTGTGTGAGTGGCTGAGTGAGTGAATGAGTGGCTGAGTGAGTGGCTGAGTGAGTGTCTGAGTGAGTGTGTGAGTGGCTGAGTGAGTGGCTGAGTGTGTGTCTGTGTGAGTGGCTGAGTGAGTGTGTGAGTGGCTGAGTGAGTGGCTGAGTGTGTGTCTGTGTGAGTGGCTGAGTGAGTGTGTGAGTGGCTGTGTGAGTGGCTGAGTGAGTGGCTGAGTGAGTGGCTGAGTGAGTGAATTAGTGGCTGAGTGAGTGGCTGAGTGAGTGAATGAGTGGCTGAGTGAGTGAGTGAGTGTGTGAGTGGCTGAGTGAGTGGCTGAGTGTGTGGCTGTACGAGTGAATGAGTAAGTGGCTGAGTGAGTGAGTGGCTAAGTGAGTGGCTGAGTGAGTGAGTGAATGAGTGAGTGGCTGAGTGAGTGAGTGACTGAGTGAGTGGCTGAGTGAGTGAGTGGCTGAGTGAGTGAATGAGTGGCTGAGTGAGTGGCTGAGTGAGTGAGTGGCTGAGTGAGTGTCTGAGTGAGTGTGTGAGTGGCTGAGTGAGTGAATGAGTGGCTGAGTGAGTGGCTGAGTGAGTGTGTGAGTGGCTGAGTGAGTGAATGAGTGGCTGAGTGAGTGGCTGAGTGAGTGTGTGAGTGGCTGAGTGAGTGGCTGAGTGTGTGTCTGTGTGAGTGGCTGAGTGAGTGTGTGAGTGGCTGAGTGAGTGGCTGAGTGTGTGTCTATGTGAGTGGCTGAGTGAGTGTGTGAGTGGCTGAGTGAGTGGCTGAGAGTGTGTCTGTGTGAGTGGCTGAGTGAGTGGCTGAGTGAGTGAATGAGTGGCTGAGTGAGTGGCTGAGTGAGTGAATGAGTGGCTGAGTGAGTGGCTGAGTGAGTGTCTGAGTGAGTGTGTGAGTGGCTGAGTGAGTGGCTGAGTGTGTGTCTGTGTGAGTGGCTGAGTGAGTGTGTGAGTGGCTGAGTGAGTGGCTGAGTGTGTGTCTGTGTGAGTGGCTGAGTGAGTGGCTGAGTGAGTGGCTGAGTGAGTGTGTGAGTGGCTGAGTGAGTGGCTGAGAGTGTGTCTGTGTGAGTGGCTGAGTGAGTGTGTGAGTGGCTGTGTGAGTGGCTGAGTGAGTGGCTGAGTGAGTGGCTGTGTGACTGAGTGAGTGAGTGGCTGAGTGAGTGAATGAGTGTCTGAGTGAGTGAGTGTCTGAGTGAGTGAATAAGTGAGTGAATGAGTGAGTGGCTGAGTGAGTGGCTGAGTGAGTGACTGAGCGAGCGAGTGGCTGAATGAGCGAGTAAGCGGGCGAGCGAGCGAGCGAGTAAGCGTGGCACCTACACTGATGCCCATCCACCGCATTTCTCCAACCACCACCACCACCGCCACCACCGTCACCACCACCGTCACCACCACCACCACCGTCATCACCACCATCATCATCACCACTGCAGCACTCTTGACGATGAGCCTTGCGAAATTCCAGCAGCCTTGCCCAGCGGAATTCCCAGTCAGCGCCATAGGCCTCTTCTTCCACACCCTCACCGCCACCACCGCCACCACCACCACCGCCACCACCGCCACCACCACCACCACCACCGCCACCACCGCCACCACCACCACCACCGCCCAGTAACCCGGGCGGTGAAGGAGGTGGGTGGATGAGGGTGGGTGGCGAGTTCGAGGCTTTGGTGCGACAGAACAGGGTGGAGGAATGAGACGGGGGGAGAGGGGTGAGTTGGTGGGCGAGTTGGTGGGCGAGTGGGTGGGCGAGTGGGTGGGCGAGTGGGTGGGCGAGTGGGTGGGCGAGTGGGTGGGCGAGTGGGTGGGTGGTTGAATGATTGCGTGAGTGGGTCTCTGTGGGTCTCTGTGGGTATCTGTGGGTATCTGTGGGTATCTGTGGGTCTCCGTGAGTCTCCGTGACCCTCCGTGAGTCTCCGTGGGTCTCTGCGAGTCTCTGTGAGTCTCTGTGGGTCTCTGTGAGTCTCTGTGTGTCTCTGTGGGTCTCTATGGGTCTCTGTGAGTCTCTGTGGGTCTCTGTGGGTCTCTGTGGGGTCTCTGTGGGTCTCTGTGAGTCTCTGTGGGTCTCTGTGTGTCTCTGTGTGTCTCTGTGGGTCTCTGTGGGTCTCTGTGAGTCTCTGTGAGTCTCTGTGGGTCTCTGTGAGTCTCTGCGCGTCTCTGCGGGTCTCTGCGGGTCTCTGCGGGTCTCTGTGAGTCTCTGTGGGTCTCTGCGAGTCTCTGTGAGTCTCTGTGGGTCTCTATGGGTCTCTGTGTGTCTCTATGGGTCTCTGTGGGTCTCTGTGGGTCTCTGTGGGGTCTCTGTGGGTCTCTGTGAGTCTCTGTGGGTCTCTGTGTGTCTCTGTGGGTCTCTGTGGGTCTCTGTGGGTCTCTGTGGGTCTCTGTGAGTCTCTGTGGGTCTCTGTGTGTCTCTGTGGGTCTCTGTGTGGTTTCTGTGGGTCTCTGTGGGTCTCTATGATGCTCTGTGAGTCTCTGTGAGTCTCTGTGAGTCTCTCTGTGGTCTCTGTGTGGTCTCTGTGTGGTCTCTGTGAGTCTCTGTGTGGTCTCTACGGGTCTCTGTGAGTCTCTATGAAGACTGCGAGTCTCTGCGGGTCTCTATGAGTCTCTGTGGGTCTCTGTGAATCTCTGTGGGTCTCTGTGGGTCTCTGTGGGTCTCTGTGAGTCTCTGTGGGTCTCTGTGAGTCTCTGTGGGTCTCTGTGGGTCTCTGTGAGTCTCTGTGGGTCTCTGTGGGTCTCTGTGAGTCTCTGCGCGTCTCTGCGGGTCTCTGTGGGTCTCTGTGAGTCTCTGCGGGTCTCTGCGGGTCTCTGCGAGTCTCTGTGAGTCTCTGCGAGTCTCTGTGAGTCTCTGTGGGTCTCTGTGAGTCTCTGCAGGTCTCTGTGAGTCTCTGTGAGTCTCTGTGGGTCTCTGTGAGTCTCTGTGAGTCTCTGCGGGTCTCTGTGAGTCTCTGCGGGTCTCTGTGAGTCTCTGCGGGTCTCTGTGGGTCTCTGTGAGTCTCTGCGGGTCTCTGCGGGTCTCTGTGGGTCTCTATGATGCTCTGTGAGTCTCTGTGAGTCTCTGTGTGTCTCTGCGTGTCTCTGTGTGGTCTCTATGAGTCTCTGTGAGTCTCTACGGGTCTCTGTGGGTCTCTGTGAGTCTCTATGGGTCTCTATGAGTCTCTGTGAGTCTCTACGGGTCTCTGTGGGTCTCTGTGAGTCTCTATGATGCTCTGTGAGTCTCTGTGAGGCTCTCTGAGTCTCTGTGAGTCTCTGTGAGTCTCTATGATGCTCTGTGAGTCTCTGTGGGTCTCTGTGAGTCTCTGTGAGTCTCTGCGAGTCTCTGTGGGTCTCTACGAGTCTCTGTGGGTCTCTACGAGTCTCTGTGAGTCTCTGTGGGTCTCTGTGGGTCTCTGTGTGGTCTCTGTGAGTCTCTGTGGGTCTCTATGAGTCTCTGTGGGTCTCTGCGGGTCTCTGCGAGTCTCTGTGAGTCTCTGTGGGTCTCTATGAGTCTCTGTGGGTCTCTGTGGGTCTCTACGAGTCTCTGTGAGTCTCTGTGGGTCTCTACGAGTCTCTGTGGGTCTCTGTGGGTCTCTGCGAGTCTCTGTGAGTCTCTGTGGATCTCTGTGGGTCTCTGTGAGTCTCTGTGGGTCTCTGTGTGGTCTCTATGATGCTCTGTGGGTCTCTGTGTGTCTCTGTGGGTCTCTGTGAGTCTCTGTGAGTCTCTGTAGGTCTCTGTGGGTCTCTGTGGGTCTCTGCGGGTCTCTGTGGGTCTCTGTGGGTCTCTATGGGTCTCTGTGAGTCTCTGTGGGTCTCTGTGTGTCTCTGTGGGTCTCTGTGGGTCTCTGTGGGTCTCTGTGTGGTTTCTGTGGGTCTCTGTGGGTCTCTATGATGCTCTGTGAGTCTCTGTGAGTCTCTGTAGGTCTCTGTGGGTCTCTGTGGGTCTCTGCGGGTCTCTGTGGGTCTCTGTGGGTCTCTATGGGTCTCTGTGAGTCTCTGTGAGTCTCTGTGTGGTCTCTACGGGTCTCTGTGAGTCTCTATGAAGACTGCGAGTCTCTGCGGGTCTCTATGAGTCTCTGTGGGTCTCTGTGAATCTCTGTGGGTCTCTGTGGGTCTCTGTGGGTCTCTGTGAGTCTCTGTGGGTCTCTGTGAGTCTCTGTGGGTCTCTGTGGGTCTCTGTGAGTCTCTGTGGGTCTCTGTGGGTCTCTGTGAGTCTCTGCGCGTCTCTGCGGGTCTCTGTGGGTCTCTGTGAGTCTCTGCGGGTCTCTGCGGGTCTCTGCGAGTCTCTGTGAGTCTCTGCGAGTCTCTGTGAGTCTCTGCGAGTCTCTGCAGGTCTCTGTGGGTCTCTGTGAGTCTCTGTGAGTCTCTGTGGGTCTCTGTGAGTCTCTGCGGGTCTCTGTGAGTCTCTGTGAGTCTCTGTGGGTCTCTGTGAGTCTCTGTGAGTCTCTGCGGGTCTCTGTGAGTCTCTGCGGGTCTCTGTGAGTCTCTGCGGGTCTCTGTGGGTCTCTGTGAGTCTCTGCGGGTCTCTGCGGGTCTCTGTGGGTCTCTATGATGCTCTGTGAGTCTCTGCGGGTCTCTGTGAGTCTCTACGGGTCTCTGTGGGTCTCTACGGGTCTCTGTGGGTCTCTGTGAGTCTCTACGAGTCTCTCTGAGTCTCTGTGAGTCTCTATGGGTCTCTATGAGTCTCTGTGAGTCTCTACGGGTCTCTGTGGGTCTCTGTGAGTCTCTATGATGCTCTGTGAGTCTCTGTGAGTCTCTGTGAGGCTCTCTGAGTCTCTGTGAGTCTCTGTGAGTCTCTATGATGCTCTGTGAGTCTCTGTGGGTCTCTGTGAGTCTCTGTGAGTCTCTATGAGTCTCTGTGGGTCTCTGCGGGTCTCTGTGAGCCTCTGTGAGTCTCTGCGAGTCTCTGTGGGTCTCTACGAGTCTCTGTGGGTCTCTACGAGTCTCTGTGAGTCTCTGTGGGTCTCTGTGGGTCTCTGTGTGGTCTCTGTGAGTCTCTGTGGGTCTCTATGAGTCTCTGTGGGTCTCTGCGGGTCTCTGTGAGTCTCTGTGGGTCTCTATGAGTCTCTGTGAGTCTCTGTGGGTCTCTACGAGTCTCTGTGAGTCTCTGTGGGTCTCTACGAGTCTCTGTGGGTCTCTGTGGGTCTCTGCGAGTCTCTGTGAGTCTCTGTGGATCTCCGTGGGTCTCTGTGAGTCTCTGTGGGTCTCTGTGGGTCTCTGTGTGGTCTCTATGATGCTCTGTGGGTCTCTGTGTGTCTCTGTGGGTCTCTGTGAGTCTCTGTGAGTCTCTGTGGGTCTCTATGAGTCTCTGTGGGTCTCTGCGGGTCTCTGTGAGTCTCTGTGGTTCTCTGTGGGTCTCTGTGAGTCTCTGTGGGTCTCTGCGAGTCTCTGTGGGTCTCTGCGGGTCTCTATGAGTCTCTGTGGGTCTCTGCGAGTCTCTGCGGGTCTCTGTGAGTCTCTGCGGGTCTCTATGATGCTTTGCGAGTCTGTGTGTCTCTATGAGTCTCTGTGAGTCTCTACGAGTCTCTACGAGTCTCTCTGAGTCTCTCTGTGTCTCTCCGAGTCTCTGTGTGTCTCTGTGTGTCTCTGTGGGTCTCTGCGGGTCTCTACGAGTCTCTGCGGGTCTCTACGAGTCTCTGTGGGTCTCTGTGGGTCTCTGTGAGTCTCTACGAGTCTCTACGAATCTCTCTGTGTCTCTCTGAGTCTCTGTGTGTCTCTGTGTGTCTCTGTGGGTCTCTGTGTGTCTCTGTGGGTCTCTGCGGGTCTCTACGAGTCTCTGCGGGTCTCTACGAGTCTCTGTGGGTCTCTGTGGGTCTCTCTGTGTCTCTCTGAGTCTCTACGAAGCTCTCCGAGTCTCTGCGCGGCAGTCCTACCACTCACCTGCGATCCGCCCACAGCCCACCAGGGGGCCCACTTCCTTTGGAGCCTCACGGAAGCCCCTCCCCCTCCCCTCGCCCCGCCCCCCCGACTCCTCCGCCATGCGCCTGTTGTTGCCGTGGTGACGTAACAGCCCCAGCAGCCCGCCCGGAGAGCCGGGGACCTCCGCCGTGGGGACCTCCGCCGTGGGGACCTCCGCCGTGGGGACCTCCGCCGTGGGGACCTCCGCCGTGGGGACACCCTCCGCCGTGGGGAGCTTTGCCGTGGGGACACCCTCCGCCGTGGGGACACCCTCCGCCGTGGGGACACCCTCCGCCGTGGGGACACCCTCCGCCGTGGGGACACCCTCCGCCGTGGGGACCTCCGCCGTGGGGCCTTTGGCAGCTCCTCTCTCCGGCGGGTGAGTCTTCGGTTCTCCCCGCGTCTCAACCCGTGTCTCACCCCGTGTCTCACACCGTGTCTCCCCCCGTGTCTCACCCCGTGTTTCACACCGTGTCTCACCCCGTGTCACACCCCGTGTCTCACCCCGTGTCTCACCCCGTGTCTCACACCGTGTCTCCCCCCGTGTCTCACCCCGTGTTTCACACCGTGTCTCACCCCGTGTCACACCCCGTGTCTCACCCCGTGTCTCACCCCGTGTCTCACACCGTGTCTCCCCCCGTGTCTCACCCCGTGTTTCACACCGTGTCTCACCCCGTGTCTCACCCCGTGTCTCACCCCGTGTCTCACCCCGTGTTTCACACCGTGTCTCACCCCGTGTCACACCCCGTGTCTCACCCCGTGTCACACCCCGTGTCTCACCCCGTGTCTCACCCCGTGTCTCACCCCGTGTCTCACCCCGTGTCTCACCCCGTGTCACACCCCGTGTCTCACCCCATGTCACACCCCGTGTCTCACCCCGTGTCACACCCCGTGTCTCACCCCGTGTCTCACCCCGTGTCTCACCCCGTGTCTCACCCCGTGTGACCCCCCGTGTCTCACCCCGTGTCTCACCCCGTGTGACCCCCCGTGTGACTCCCCGTGTCTCACCCCGTGTAACCCCCCGTGTCTCCACTCTCCCCCGCGTCTCCCCCTGTCTGTCTCCCTGTCTGTCTCCTAGTGTCTCCACTCTCCCCCATGTCTCCCCCCGTGTCTCCTCCCATCTCCCTCCCCATGTCTTTCCCAATCTCCCTCCCCGTGTCTCACCCCGTGTCTCCACTCTCCCCCGCGTCTCCCCCTGTCTGTCTCCCTGTCTGTCTCCTAGTGTCTCCACTCTCCCCCATGTCTCCCCCCGTGTCTCCTCCCATCTCCCTCCCCATGTCTTTCCCAATCTCCCTCCCCGTGTCTCACCCCGTGTCTCTCCCCGTGTCTCCACTCTCCCCCGCGTCTCCCCCTGTCTCTCCCCCTGTCTGTCTCCTAGTGTCTCACCCCGTGTCTCCCCCAGTCTCCCTCCCTGTCTGTCTCCTAGTGTCTCCACTCTCCTCCGTGTCTCCCCCAGTGTCTCCCCCCATATCTCCCCCCGTGTCTCCCCCCGTGTCTCCCCCCGTGTCTCCCCCCGTGTCTCCCCCCGTGTCTCCCCCCGGCTCTCCCCCCGTGTCTCCCCCCGTGTCTCCCCCCATATCTCCCCCCGTGTCTCCCCCCGTGTCTCCCCCCGTGTCTCCCCCCGTGTCTCCCCCCGTGTCTCCCCCCGGCTCTCCCCCCGTGTCTCCCCCCGTGTCTCCCCCCGCGTCTCAGCCCGTGTCTCACCCCGTATCTCCCCCCATCTCCCTCCCCGTGTCTCACCCCGTGTCTCCCCCCGTATCTTCCCCAGGCACTCCCCCTTAGTCTCCTGCCATGTCTCACCCCGTGTCTCACCCCATATCTCCCCCCGTGTCTCAGCCCGCGTCTCACCCTGTGTCTCCCCCCGTGTCTCCCCCCGTGTCTCCCCCCGTGTCTCACCCCGTGTCTCACCCCGTGTCTCCCCCCGTCTCTCCCCCCGTGTCTCCCCCAGTGTCTCAGCCCGTGTCTTCCCCAGTCTCCCTCCCTGTCTGTCTCCTAGTGTCTCCACTCTCCCCCATGTCTCCTTCCGTGTCTCACCCCGTGTCTCACCCCGTGTCTCACCCCGTGTCTCACCCCATATCTCCCCCCATCTCCCTCCCCGTGTCTCAGCCCGTGTCTCCCCCCGTGTCTTCTCCAGTCTCCCTCCCCGTGTCTCACCCCGTGTCTCCCCCCGTGTCCCACCCAGGGTGCTGAGTGTTGCCCTGAGGGTGACTCCCTCTCGCCGCAGCGTCTCCAGCAGAGCTCGGTTGACTTCGCGGAGACGGCCGGGAGATGCCATCACCGCCGGTGACGTGATCCGGTGACGCGATCCGGTGACGCGATCCGGTGATGCGTCCGGTGACGCGATCCTGAGACGGCAGGAGACAGACGGTACGATCAGTGACACAATCACCATCATCACCATCACCATCATCACCATCATCACCATCACCATCACCACCATCACCATCATCACCATCACCATCACCACCATCACCATCATCACCACCATCACCATCATCACCATCAACACCACCATCACCATCATCACCATCAACACCACCATCAGCACCATCACCATCGTCACCATCGTCACCACCATCACCACCATCACCATCATCACCACCATTACCACCATCACCATCATCACCACCATCACCACCATCACCATCATCACCATCATCACCACCATCACCATCATCACCACCATCACCATCATCACCACCATCACCATCATCACCACCATCACCATCATCACCACCATCACCATCATCACCACCATCACCATCATCACCACCATCACCATCATCACCATCAACACCACCATCAGCACCATCACCATCGTCACCATCGTCACCACCATCACCACCATCACCATCATCACCACCATTACCACCATCACCATCATCACCACCATCACCACCATCGCCATCATCACCACCATCACCATCATCACCATCAACACCACCATCACCATCATCACCATCAACACCACCATCAGCACCATCACCATCGTCACCATCGTCACCACCATCACCACCATCACCATCATCACCACCATTACCACCATCACCATCATCACCATCACCATCACCACCATCACCATCATCACCATCACCATCACCACCATCACCATCATCACCACCATCACCATCATCACCATCAACACCACCATCACCATCATCACCATCAACACCACCATCAGCACCATCACCATCGTCACCATCGTCACCACCATCACCACCATCACCATCATCACCACCATTACCACCATCACCACCATCACCACCATCACCATCATCACCATCATCACCACCATCACCATCATCACCACCATCACCATCATCACCACCATCACCATCATCACCACCATCACCATCATCACCAACATCACCACCATCACCACCATCACCATCATCACCACCATCACCATCATCACCACCATCACCATCATCACCATCAACACCACCATCAGCACCGTCACCATCGTCACCACCATCACCACCATCACCATCATCACCACCATTACCACCATCACCATCATCACCACCATCACCACCATCACCATCATCACCACCATCACCATCATCACCATCAACACCACCATCATCACCATCAACACCACCATCAGCACCATCACCATCGTCACCATCGTCACCACCATCACCACCATCACCATCATCACCACCATTACCACCATCACCATCATCACCATCACCATCATCACCACCATCACCATCATCCACCATCACCATCATCACCACCATCACCATCATCACCACCATCACCATCATCACCACCATCACCATCATCACCACCATCACCATCATCACCATCACCATCGTCACCATCGTCACCACCATCACCACCATCACCATCATCACCACCATCACCACCATCACCATCATCACCACCATCACCACCATCACCATCATCACCATCATCACCACCATCACCACCATCACCATCATCACCACCATCACCATCATCACCACCATCACCATCATCACCACCATCACCATCATCACCACCATCACCATCATCACCACCATCACCACCATCACCATCATCACCATCATCACCATCATCACCACCATCACCATCATCACCACCATCACCATCATCACCATCATCACCACCATCACCACCATCACCACCATCACCATCATCACCACCATCACCATCATCACCACCATCACCATCATCACCACCATCACCATCATCACCATCAACACCACCATCAGCACCATCACCATCGTCACCATCGTCACCACCATCACCACCATCACCATCATCACCACCATTACCACCATCACCATCATCACCACCATCACCATCATCACCACCATCACCATCATCACCACCATCACCACCATCACCATCATCACCATCATCACCATCATCACCACCATCACCATCATCACCATCATCACCACCATCACCATCATCACCACCATCACCATCATCACCACCATCACCATCATCACCACCATCACCATCATCACCACCATCACCATCATCACCACCATCACCATCATCACCACCATCACCATCATCACCACCATCACCATCATCACCACCATCACCACCATCACCACCATCACCACCATCACCATCATCACCACCATCACCACCATCACCACCATCACCACCATCACCATCATCACCACCATCACCACCATCAACACCATCACCATCATCACCACCATTACCACCATCACCACCCCCACCATCACCACCATCACCACCATCACCACCATCACCACCATCACCACCACCACCCCCACCACCCCCACCACCACCATCACCACCACCACCATCACCACCACCATCACCACCACCACCACCCCCCCCCCACCAGCACCACCATCACCACCATCCCCACCACCACCACCATCACCACCACCACCACCACCACCCCCCCCCCACCACCACCACCATCACCACCATCCCCACCACCACCACCCCCCCCACCACCACCACCATCACCACCATCCCCACCACCACCACCCCCACCACCACCACCCCCCCCACCACCACCACCATCACCACCATCCCCACCACCCCCCCCACCACCACCACCATCACCACCATCACCCCCACCATCACCATCACTATCACCATCACCACCAACATCACCACCATCACCACCACCACCAACATCACCACCACCACCATGATCACCAACATCTCCATGGCGGTAAACTTGGCGGGTGAAAGTTCCCTCCCCTCCCGGCAGAGGGCAGTCTGAAGCCCGAATCGAACCCACGACCTCCTGTAGACCAGGCAAGGTAGTCAACATCTCATCAGGGTCGGGATTGAACCCACGACCTCCTGTAGACCAGGCGAGGTAGTTAACATCTCATCAGGGTCGGGATCGAACCCACGACCTCCTGTGTACCAGGCGAGGTAGTAAACATCTCATCAGGGTCGGGATCGAACCCACGACCTCCTGTAGACCAGGCGAGGTAGTTAACATCTCGTCAGGGTCGGGATCGAACCCACGACCTCCTGTAGACCAGGCGAGGTAGTCAACATCTCATCAGGGTCGGGATCGAACCCACGACCACCTGTAGACCAGGCGAGGTAGTCAACATCTCATCAGGGTCGGGATCGAACCCACGACCTCCTGTAGACCAGGCGAGGTAGTCAACATCTCATCAGGGTCGGGATCGAACCCACGACCTCCTGTAGACCAGGCGAGGTAGTCAACATCTCATCAGGGTCGGGATCGAACCCACGACCTCCTGTAGACCAGGCGAGGTAGTCAACATCTCATAGCCACCGTGATGATGATGATGAGAGAGAGACGCAGACTCCACATATACAGCAGCAGGCATCATCAGGGTCGGGATCGAACCCACGACCTCCTGTAGACCAGGCGAGGTAGTTAACATCTCATCAGGGTCGAGATCGAACCCACGACCTCCTGTGTACCAGGCGAGGTAGTCAACATCTCATAGCCAACGTGGCAACCCGTACACAGTAGATACGGCACGTGCTTCGAGTCAAATTTTCATCACCAATGCTGTTTAAGGCGTTAGAAACAGCTACCGGGGTGGGTCGGGCAGCCACCGGCCTTTCCTAGCGGTCCCCGCCGGAAGCCTGCGCTGGGCCGCCCGCTAGGGCGAAGGTCATCAACCCGGTGGACTCCTTCCTGCACCACTAAATTAAAACGTTTTAACGTAAATGCAACAAGTGTATCGGTATCGTTTACCCTGTGGGTGATGTTGTAGGGGAAAAAAAATCCCGAAGACGTTGAAAATACCTGCGTCGGGCAAGTGCCGGACTTTCCTAGCGGTCCCCGCCGGAAGCCTGCGCTAGGCCTCCGGGTAAGGCGAGGATCATCACGGGTTGGCTCTTTCCTTCGTCACCAAATTCAGTAAAGGCGTTACAAACAACTGTAACTAATGTCTCGTCGTGTTTTACCCTGTGGGTGATGTTGCAGGCAGGGGGGGAGAACTAAAAAGTAAAAAAAAACCTGGGTCGGGCACGTACCGGCCTTGCCTAGCGGCCCCTGCCAGAAGCCTGCGCTGGGCCGCCCGCTAAGGCGAGGGTCATCACCGGTGAGCTTCCTTCGTCACCAAATTCAGTAAAGGCGTTACAAACAACTGTAACTAATGTCTCGTCGTTGTTTTACCCTGTGGGTGTTGTTGCAGGGGAAAAGAAAAACACCCTAAAACGTTAAAAAAACCCTGCGTCGGGCACGTACCGGCCTTGCCTAGCGGTCCCTGCCGGAAGCCTGCGCTAGGCCTCCCGCTCGGGCGAGGGTCATCACCGATGGGCTTCTTCCTTTGTCACCAAATTCAGTAAAGGCGTTACAAACAACTGCAACTAATGTCTCGTCGTCGTTTCTCCTGTGGGGGTGATGTTGCAGGGGAAGGGAAAAACACCCTAAAACGTAAAAAAAAACCTGCGTCGGGCACGTACCGGACTTTCCTAGCGGTCCCTGCCGGAAGCCTGCGCTAGGCCTCCCGCTCGGGCGAGGGTCATCACCTATGGGCTTCTTCCTTCGTCACCAAATTCAGTAAAGGCGTTACAAACAACTGTAACTAATGTCTCGTCATGTTTTGCCCTGTGGGTGTAATGTTGCAGGGCTGGGGGAGGGAAACTAAAACGTTTAAAAAAAAAACCTGGGTTGGGCACGTACCGGACTTTCCTAGCGGCCGCTGCCGGAAGCCTGCGCTAGGCCGCCCGCTAAGGCGAGGGTCATCACCGGTGAGCTTCCTTCGTCACCAAATTCAGTAAAGGCGTTACAAACAACTGCAACTAATGTCTCGTCGTCGTTTCTCCTGTGGGAGTGATGTTGCAGGGGAAGGGAAAAACACCCTAAAACGTTGAAAAAAAAAACCTGGGTCGGGCACGTACCGGACTTTCCTAGCGGCCGCTGCCGGAAGCCTGCGCTAGGCCTCCGGGTAAGGCGAGTGTCGTCAACGGGGTGGGGGGAGGCGGGAGGGCTCCTTTCCGCGCGCGCTGATTGGACAAAGGAGGTTCGTGACGTCACGAGCGGGGGGTGGTTGCCAGGGGTAACCTTTGGGGGACGCCAACACCATGGTAACAAAGGCAAAGACAAAGGCACCCCGCTCACCTAGGGTAGCCTCAATAGAAGTGTAGGGGCAAGTGCTGTTAGCAGCAGCGCCTACACACAGACAAAGATCCCCCAGGTAGCCTCTAGCAGGCTGTAGGGGCAAGTGCTGTTAGCAGCAGCGCCTACACACAGACAAAGATCCCCCAGGTAGCCTCTAGCAGGCTGTAGGGGCAAGTGCTGTTAGCAGCAGCGCCTACACACAGACAAAGATCCCCCAGGTAGCCTCTAGCAGGCTGTAGGGGCAAGTGCTGTTAGCAGCAGCGCCTACACACAGACAAAGATCCCCCGTGTAGCCTCTAGCAGGCTGTAGGGGCAAGTGCTGTTAGTAGTAGCGAGAAGCAGCACCTATGAAGGCCACTGGTTCTTCACGTTCTGCAGATGTAGATGCCACTGGTTCTTCACGTTCTACAGATGTAGATGCCACTGGTTCTTCACGTTCTGTAGATGTAGATGCCACTGGTTCTTCATGTTCTGCAGATGTAGATGCCACTGGTTCTTCACGTTCTGCAGATGTAGATGCCACTGGTTCTTCATGTTCTACAGATGTAGATGCCAACTGGTTCTTCACGTTCTGTAGATGTAGATGCCACTGGTTCTTCAAGTTCTGAGATGTAGATGCCACTGGTTCTTCATGTTCTGCAGATGTAGATGCCACTGGTTCTTCACGTTCTGCAGATGTAGATGCCACTGGTTCTTCAGTTCTGTAGATGTAGATGCCACTGGTTCTTCACGATGTAGATGCCACTGGTTCTGTAGATGTAAATACCACTGGTTCTTCACGTTCTACAGATGTAGATGCCACTGGTTCTTCACGTTCTGTAGATGTAGATGCCACTGGTTCTTCATGTTCTGCAGATGTAGATGCCACTGGTTCTTCACGTTCTGCAGATGTAGATGCCACTGGTTCTTCACGTTCTGCAGATGTAGATGCCACTGGTTCTTCACGTTCTGTAGATGTAGATGCCACTGGTTCTTCACGTTCTGCAGATGTAGATGCCACTGGTTCTTCACGTTCTGTAGATGTAGATGCCACTGGTTCTTCATGTTCTGCAGATGTAGATGCCACTGGTCTTCACGTTTGTAGATGTAGGATGCCACTGGTTCTCACGTTCTGCAGATGTAGATGCCACTGGTTCTTCACGTTCTGCAGATGTAGATGCACTGGTTCTTCACGTTCTGCAGATGTAGATGCCACTGGTTCTTCACGTTCTGTAGATGTAGATGCCACTGGTTCTTCACGTTCTGCCAGATGTAGATGCCACTGGTTCTTCACGTTCTGCAGATGTAGATGCCACGGTTCTTCATGTTCTGCAGATGTAGATGCCACTGGTTCTTCACGTTCTGTAGATGTAGATGCCACTGGTTCTTCACTGTTCTGCAGATGTAGATGCCACTGGTTCTTCACGTTCTGCAGATGTAGATGCCACTGGTTCTTCACGTTCTGCAGATGTAGATGCCACTGGTTTCTTCACTGTTCTGCAGATGTAGATGCCACTGGTTCTTCACGTTTCTGCAGATGTAGATGCCTACTGGTTCTTCACGTTCTGTAGATGTAGATGCCACTGGTTCTTCACGTTCTGCAGATGTAGATGCCACTGGTTCTTCACGTTCTGCAGATGTAGATGCCACTGGTCTTCACGTTCTGCAGATGTAGATGCCACTGGTTCTTCACGTTCTGCAGATGTAGATGCCACTGGTTCTTCATGTTCTGCAGATGTACGTTCTGTAGATGTAGATGCCACTGGTTACTTCACGTTCTGCAGATGTAGATGCCACTGGTTCTTCACGTTCTGCAGATGTAGATGCCACTGGTCTTCATGTTCTGCAGATGTAGATGCCACTGGTTCTTCACGTTCTACGATGTAGAGCCACTGGTTCTTCACGTTCTGCAGATGTAGATGCCACTGGTTCTTCACGTTCTGTCAGATGTAGATGCCACTGGTTCTTCATGTTCTGCAGATGTAGATGCCACTGGTTCTTCATCGTTTGACAGATGTAGATGCCATGGTCTTCACGTTTCTGCAGATGTAGATGCAACTGGTTCTTCACGTTCTGCAGATGTAGATGCCCCTGGTTCTCACCGTTCTGTAGATGTAGATGCCACTGGTTCTTCACTGTCTGCAGATGTAGATGCCACTGGTTCTTCATCGTTCTGCAGATGTAGATGCCACTGGTTCTTCACGTCTGGTCGATGTAGATGCCACTGGTCTTCACGTTCTGCAGATGTAGATGCCACTGGTTCTTTCAAGTTCTGAGATGTAGATGCCAATGGTTCTCAGGGGTTCTTCATATAGATGTAGATGCCATTGGGTCTTCACGTTCTGCAGATGTAGATGCCACTGGTTTTTCACGTTCTGCAGATGTAGATGCCACTGGTTCTTCACGTTCTGTAGATGTAGATGCCACTGGTTCTTCACGTTCTGTAGATGTAGATGCCACTGGTTTTTCACGTTCTGCAGATGTAGATGCCACTGGTTCTTCGCGTTCTGCAGATGTAGACGCCACTGGTTCTTCACGTTCTGTAGATGTAGATGCCACTGGTTCTTCATTTTCTATAGATGTAGATGCCACTGGTTCTTCACGTTCTGTAGATGTAGATGCCACTGGTTCTTCGCGTTCTGCAGATGTAGACGCCACTGGTTCTTCACGTTCTGTAGATGTAGATGCCACTGGTTCTTCACGTTCTGTAGATGTAGATGCCACTGGTTCTTCACGTTCTGCAGATGTACATGCCACTGGTTCTTCACGTTCTACAGATGTAGATGCCACTGGTTCTTCACGTTCTGTAGATGTAGATACCACTGGTTCTTCACGCTCTGCAGATGTAGATGCCACTGGTTCTTCATGTTCTATAGATGTAGATGCCACTGGGTCTTCACGTTCTGCAGATGTAGATGCCACTGGTTCTTCATGTTCTATAGATGTAGATGCCACTGGTTCTTCATGTTCTGTAGATGTAGATGCCACTGGTTCTTCACGTTCTGTAGATGTCACTGGTTCTTCACGTTCTGTAGATGCCACTGGTTCTTCACGTTCTGCAGATGTAGATGCCACTGGTTCTTTACGTTCTGCAGATGTAGATGCCACTGGTTCTTCACGTTCTGCAGATGTAGATGCCACTGATTCTTCACGTTCTGCAGATGTAGATGCCACTGGTTCTTCACGTTCTATAGATGTAGATGCCAATGGTTCTTCATTTCCCCTCGACATCAGGAGGAGTGGGGGACGATGCCAACTCCAGCCGCAAGCGATGATGAGTTTCTCGCTTGCAACTTTCATCAGCTAGCTGAGACCATGCCACTAAGGGTTTGAATGGGGTCCTGGGTGTACACCCACCACTGGAGTGGAAGAATGGCAGGCGCATCTTACAGATGACAAGTCGATGGTCAACCACAACAACCATCACCTCCAGACCAACCATCATCACCATCATCACACCCACAACAACCACCATCACCACCACACCAACCACCATCACCACCACCAAACCAACCATCACCATCACCACCACCACACCAACCATCATCACCACCACACCAACCATCATCACCACCATCATCACTACCACACCAACCACCATCATCACCACCACACCAACCACCATCACCACCACCAAACCAACCACCACCATCACCACCACCACCATCATTACCACCACCACCACACCAACCATCACCACCACCACCACACCATCACCACCATCATCATCACCACCACCACCACACCAACCACCACCACACCAACCACCACCACCACACCAACCACCACACCAACCACCACTACCACACCAACCACCACCACCACACAACCATCACCACACCAACCATCACCACCACACCAACCACCACCACCATCACCACACCAACCATCACCATCACCACCACCACCATCACACCCACGCCAACCACCACCACACCAACCACCACCACCACACCAACCATCACCACCACCACACCAACCACCACCACCACCATCACCACCACCATCACCACACCAACCATCACCACCATCACCCCCACAACAACCACCACCACCACCACAACAACCACCACACCACCACAATAACAAAGCGTCTAAAGGCCAGCACCATCAAGAGGCTCTCTCTCTCTCTGTGTATTTCATAAAACAATGTCCCTGAACAGCGAAAGTCAAGTAACGTGTCTTTAAAACGTAAGCGCGCACACACACACACACGTGTACACACACACACACGTGTACACACACACACACGTGTACACACACACACGTGTACGCACGTGTACACACGTGTA
>NW_026891670.1:0-9100 GCF_015708825.2 Lethenteron reissneri
GTGTGCGTGTGTGTGTGTGCGTGTGTGTGCATGTGGTTGGTTGGTGCACCACAGGGCGTGCGTCTGGCGCGCTTCCTGGAGGCCAACCAGCGGCGCTACCCGCTGACGGGACGCTCCGTGCTGGAGCTGGGGGCTGGCACGGGGCTCGTGTCCATCGTGTGCAGCTTCTTGGGTACCGCTCCGTGTGTCCGGCACTCACCCTCCCACTCCGCTCCAGCTAAAAACGACACTTAGACTTAAATTTCGATTTAAAGCTTTCGTGACTGCAGGGATTCATCTTCTTGGTTTTTTCGGTAAAGTCACGTAGAAGGGAAATAATAAAATCATAAAAATAAAACATGATAAAATAATTATATGATTGTATTTTGTTTTATTATATTTTATTTTTATTATTGTATTACTTCCCTTCTACGTGACTTGACCGAAAGAACCAAGAAGATGCACTTAGACTTGATTTGAAGCGTTTCGTGACTACAGGCATCCAAACGTTTGCCTTTAGAGGCTGACTCCTTTGCCTGATGACGGCCGTTTGTGTTGGGCCTTCTCTTCCCTCTCCTCACCTCCCTCCCTCACCTCCCTCACCTCCCCTCCCCTCACCTCACCTCCCCACCCTCCCTCCCCTCCCCTCACCTCACCTCCCTCCCTCCCTCCCCTCCCTCCCCTCCCTCCCCTCCCTCCCCTCACCTCCCTCACTCACCTCACCTCCCTCCCTCCCCTCCCTCCCCCTCCCTCCCCTCCCTCCCTCCCTCCCCTCCCTCCCTCCCTCACCTCCCTCCCCTCACCTCACCTCACCTCCCCTCCCTCACCTCCCTCCCCTCCCTCCCCTCCCTCCCCTCACCTCCCTCACTCACCTCCCCTCCCTCCCCTCCCTCCCCTCCCTCCCTCCCTCACCTCCCTCCCCTCCCTCCCCTCCCTCCCCTCCCTCCCCTCACCTCCCTCACTCACCTCACCTCCCTCCCTCCCCTCCCTCCCCTCCCTCCCCTCACCTCACCTCTCCTTACCTCCCTCCCTCACTTCCTCACCTCCCTCCCTCACCTCACCTCCCTCCCTCACCTCCCTCCCCTCCCTCCCCTCCCTCCCTCCCTCACCTCCCTCCCCTCACCTCACCTCACCTCCCCTCCCTCACCTCCCTCCCCTCACCTCACCTCACCTCCCTCCCTCACCTTCCTCCCTCACCTCACCTCACCTCCCTCTGTCACTCACCCCCTACCTTCTCTCTCCTCTCCTCTCCTCACCTCCTCCCACACCCCCCCTCACCCCAACCCCACAACCTCCACCAACAGGCGCTCGCGTGACCGCGACGGACGTCAAGGAGGTGCTGGCCTCCCTCTCGACGAACATCACCAACAACACGCGGCGTGGCGCCGGCCGCCCCGAGGTGCGCGAGCTCTCCTGGGGCCGGGGCCTCTCGGCCTTCGACGCCGCGGCCTACGACTACGTCGTGGCCAGCGACCTGGTCTACAAGGAGGCCTCGCTGGGGCCGCTCGCCCTGACGCTCAGTCACTTCCTCGACGCCACCGGAGGCGCCACGGCGTTGTTCGCGCTCAAGCTGCGCTTTGGCTTCTGCGGCGACTTCGTGCGCCGCCTCCGCCGGACGTTCCGCGTCCGCACCCTCGCCCAGTGGCCCGAGGACGAGACGCTCATCCTCGAGCTGAGGGCTCGCGGGGGCGGCGCCGTTGAGGGGGAGGAGGAGGAGGAAGAGGAGGAGGAGGGGGAGGAGGAGGAGGAGGAGGGGGTGGAGGAGGAGGTGGAAGAGGAGGAAGAGGAGCAGGAGGAGGTGGAGCAAGGGGAGGTGGAGGAGGTGGAGGAGGAGGTGGAAGAGGAGGAGGTGGAGGAAGTGGAGGAGGTGGAGGTGGAGGAAAAGCAGGAGAAGGTGGAGCAAGGGGAGAAGGTGGAGCAAGGGGAGAAGGTGGAGCAAGGGGAGGAGGTGGAGGAGGAGAAGGTGGAGGAGGAGGAGGAGGAAGGGGAGCAGGAAGAGGAGGTGGATTCTGGAGGAGGAGGAGGAGGAGGTGGTGGTGGATGTGATGACGATGATGAAGACGACGATGATGACGACGATGAGGAAGTAGGAACAAACGCGGAAGAGCGAAGGAGGAGGAGGAGGCAGGAAGGCCGAGGGCAAACGGGGGAAGATCTCCCGGGGGGTCGGGAGGAGGTGGTGGTGGCGGCGGCGACATCGACCGGCGGTTTCAGTAACAGCGTTGGCGAAGGTGGTGGTGATGAGGGTGATGGGAAATATGGTGGTGGTGGTGATGGTGGCGATGATGATGGTGGCGATGATGATGACGGCGATGATGATGGTGGCGATGACCGCGATGTTCTCGTTCGGATCCCTACCCCATACAAATGCTATTGGCTCTTCCCCTTACAATGCCCCTAGACTTCTGAATCTTAGTCCACAACAGAGGATAGTTTGGGGTTCGACCCCGTGAGCACTAGGCCTCTGGAAAAGCTACGGGGTGTTGCCCTTACGATGCCTCAAGACTTGTAGATCTTAGTCCACCACAGAGGCTAGTTTTATTTGAGGCCGTGTGAGCATGAATGTTGTTAAACCCGCCCGCCACGAATCGACGACGCAGCACAATCGGTAAGGTTCTGACAACGCGTAAGTAAAACAAA
Source organism: Lethenteron reissneri (assembly GCF_015708825.2). NCBI lineage: Eukaryota > Metazoa > Chordata > Hyperoartia > Petromyzontiformes > Petromyzontidae > Lethenteron > Lethenteron reissneri. The sequence continues at coordinate 2,620 of NW_026891670.1, forward strand.
AAAAATGTGGCCAATTCGTTAACTAGTTCAGCACTTAACTGGTTGTGCGTTGGATAGTATAACCCCCCTCCTCCCCCCCCCCTCAACCACAGCATTTATAATTCGAGGTACTGTGACGTGTCGATTTGAAGCTTTCGTGACTGCAGGGATTCATCTTCTTGGTTCTTTCGGTAAAGTCACGTAGAAGGGAAGTAATAAAATAATAAAAATAAAACATTCTGTTATTATATAACTTTATTATGTTTTATTTTTATTATTTTATTATTTCCCTTCTACGTGACTTTACCGAAAGAACCAAGAAGATCGGTACTGTGACGTGTCGCCGACCATTACAACAAGAACCAGCGGTATCAGGCGGACAGGCGGACAGAGCCTACATCTTCATTCCGACCGTCAGCGGCCAGGCAACCTCCTTCCACATCATTCGATCGCATTGGGAAGCCCGGCACGAGCGTGGTTTTCAAGAGACCCCCGCTTTTGTGCAGGGGCGGGAGGGGGGGCGGGGGGTTTAATGGAACGAGGGGCAAAGGTGAGGCGAACGAGAGGTGACATTTACGAGATCTCGCTGCTAATAATATCCAGGGCCTAGCTTGGCTCCTCCCACCCTCAACCAGTATATGTCAGAGGTCGCAAACAGGTTTTGATTCCTTACCCGTACCCGTACCCGGCCGCACCAGGGTCGCAAACGGCTATCCGTACCCGTACCCGGCCGGGTACGGGTAGCCGGGTATCGGGTAGGGTGCGGGTATCGGGTACCCGGTTGCGACCTCTGGTATATGTACAAGGACTGTTTTCTTGGAATTTCTCTTACTTGATACAGCTATCGTGCTGTGACGGTTTCACCTCATCCAAACCACAGCACGATTGCTGTATCAAGTAAGAGGGCGAGTGGGCGAGTGGGTGAGTGAGTGAGTGGGCGAGTGAGTGAGTGAGTGGGCGAGTGGGCGAGTGGGTGAATGAGTGAGTGGGCGAGTGGGTGACTGAGTGAGTGAGTGGGCGAGTGGGTGAGTGAGTGGGCGAGTGGGTGAGTGAGTGGGTGGGTGGGTGAATGAGTGAGTGGGCGAGTGAGTGAGTGGGTGGTTGGGTTAGTGGGTCAAGTAAGTTACTTGATACAGCTATCGTGCTGTGACGGTTTCACCTGAAGACGGAGGCTTGTGTTGCCTCCGAAACGTCGTGATTTTTATTTATTTTTTATTTTACTTTTATTAATTAAAAAAAAATTTTACCTACGTGACTTTACCGACAAAACCTAAGAATACTCTCGCTGCTGGTTTCCCCCAAGAGAGCAGTGGTTGTGATAGATTTTTACCCTTTCAACTGGTACAAAAACTGACACCTTTATACGAGGCATCATGTTTGCAATAACCACAACACAAGCAGTCAAAATGCAAACAAAAAGAAACAACTCTGATGATGATAATGTATGCACTGTCCTTGAAGTTGATTGGTCCACACCCGAGACAGCTTTTCTTAGAGCCTAGTCTCCATTGATGTTGGACCAGATGACGCCAGTTGAAAGGGTAAAAACCTATCACTATATTTTGCCACTGCTAAAGGAGATGTCTCATAGTGAGAGCAGTGGTTCTTAAACCTGGGGGTGCGCGCGCCTTCCCTGGGGCTGCCAAATGGGCCCTTTTGATTACTCCACTCGGGATTTGTTCAGGCGCCATCTTGGCCCGAGGCGCTTGACAAACGCTCACCGACTGCGGGAACAATTTGGCAACAAAAAATGTAAGGAAATGACGGGGGCGCAAGACCGGCCTTGGGGGAACGGACCAGGACACGCTGGCGGGACCACGATGCTCGCCTGGCCTGGGAGCTCCTGGGAATTCCCCCGGGGAAGAGCTGGGGGAGTCCATCGCCAACCAGGGGAAAGGGAGGTCTGGAGCAGGTGGAGGTGGAGGTGGTGGAGGAGGCAGTAGGAGCAGGAGGAGGTGGAGGTGAAGGAGGTGGAGGTGGTGGAGGAGGCAGTAGGAGCAGGAGGAGGTGGAGGTGGTGGTGGAGGAGGCAGTAGGAGCAGGAGGAGGTGGAGGTGAAGGAGGTGGAGGTGGTGGAGGAGGCAGTAGGAGCATGAGGAGGTGGAGGTGAAGGAGGTGGAGGTGGTGGAGGAGGCAGTAGGAGCAGGAGGAGGTGGAGGTGAAGGAGGTGGAGGTGGTGGAGGAGGCAGTAGGAGCAGGAGGAGGTGGAGGTGGTGGAGGAGGCAGTAGGAGCATGAGGAGGTGGAGGTGAAGGAGGTGGAGGTAGTGGAGGAGGCAGTAGGAGCAGGAGGAGGTGGAGGTGGTGGAGGAGGCAGTAGGAGCATGAGGAGGTGGAGGTGAAGGAGGTGGAGGTGGTGGAGGAGGCAGTAGGAGCAAGAGGAGGTGGATGCGACGATGAAGACGAAGTAGGAACAGACGTGGACGGAAGTTGTCGCGTTCCCGAGGCCCTCACCAGGATACGCGGACTGAGAAATTAACGGAAGGTCGGAAGGTCGGATGGCAGGCGGGCGGGCGTAGTACGGCCGTCGGTATTCGGGTTTGGCAAAAGGAATCAGGCGATGGTGCAGTGGGGGAGGTGATGGTGGCTGAGGCTGGCAATCTTGATGATTTAAAATAGCTTATTTTTGCACTTTCATGCATGACATTGTGTTTTCTCAGGCGTTGTGTGTGTACCGTATGGATATTTATACTTGTTTTCAGTGCGTGAAATGCGTTTATTGCGTTGGAATAGGTGGAAAATAATCCACAATGGAGGTTAGTTTTAGGGTTTGGCTCGCGTGAATATCAACGCTGTGTCGTTAAGCCCGCCGCCTGATGCACAGACAATTACTCATTGGTTCTTTCGGTAAAAAAACATACGTGACTTTACCGAAAGAACCAATGAGCATAATTAGTGAGAAGGTTTGTCACGGAAACCAAACGTGGCCAATTTGTTACTAGGACAGCACCACCGGTGTGTTGGAGGGTAAACCCCACTAACACACGTTGACAATTCGACTATCCGTGATGTTCCGCGAGTAAATTACAACCGGTATCATCAGGAGATTTGTGATGTTAAACCCGCCACCACCCGACACACAGCTCAATAAGTAGGAAGGTTTGTCTCGTAAACCAAACGTGGCCAATTCGTTACTAGTACAGCACCACCGGTGTGTTGGAGGGTAAACCCCACTACAACATTTACAATTCAAGTGACCGTGACCTTTCGCTAGTACATTACAACCGGTATCATCAGGAAATTTGTGACGTTAAATCCGCCACCACCAGCTGATTACTCAGCCAATAAGTAAGACCGTCACTTTTCGCCGGTAATTACAACAACAACAACCGGCATCTACAGGCGGACAACCAGATTACGTGACAAACACCGCTTTACTAAGTGGCTGTGTGTGTCGGGTGGTGTGGCGGGTGTGACAATGCACATTTGACAATTCACGCGATCGAACCCAAACTAAGCTCCATTATGGATAATGTTGGTCGCGAAAGCCTTTGCTAGGCGTTCAACAGACGGGAAATAAATATCCTACCATTAAAGAGCGACCGTCTTTACTGTGTAGCGTACTTACCGGTACAATCTCGAAGACTTTGCATCGTGGGATGATGTAAGTACTACTACTATGCTTGTAGGTTTTTACCCTTTCAACTGGTACAAACACTGACATCTTTATACAAGGCATCATGTTTGAAATAACCACAACACAAGCAGTCAAAATGCAAACAAAAAGAGACAACTCTGATGATGATAATGATATGCACTGTCCTTGAAGTTGATTGGTTCACACCCGAGACAGCTTTTCTTAGAGCCTAGTCTCCATTGGTGTAGGACCAGGTGACGCCAAAAGGCGTACAACTCAAAAACAGCGCACTATCAGAGTATTGAGAGCTCGGGTTAAGCATTTACACTATGATACCTCCTTTACCAGTGGCAAAATATAGTAGTATGTTTTTACCCTTTCAACTGGTACAAAAACTGACACCTTTATACAAGGCATCATGTTTGCAATAACCACAACACAAGCAGTCAACATGCAAACAAAAATAAACAACTCTGATGATGATAATGATATGCACTGTCCTTGAAGTTGATTGGTTCACACCCGAGACAGCTTTTCTTAGAGCCTAGTCTCACATGGTGTTGGACCAGATGACGCCAAAAGGCGTACAACTCAAAGACAGCGCACTATCAGAGTATTGAGAGCTCGGGGTAAGCATTTACACTATGAGACATCTCCTTTGCACACACACACACATGCACGCCTCGGGGAAGGAGGACACTACACGAGTACAGCACTAACTGGTTGTGTGTTGGAGAGTACAACGTGGAGGGAAAAACCGGAGGAGCCGGAGAAAAATCCACGTGACCACGGGGAGAGAGAGAAACGCGCAAATGCCAAATATACAACAGGCGTCAGACAGCTCCCTCCTTCATCCACAGCTCCCTCCTTCATCCACAGCTCCCTCCTTCATCCACAGCTCCCTCCTTCATCCACAGCTCCCTCCTTCATCCACAGCTCTCTCCTTCATCCACAGCTCCCTCCTTCATCCACAGCTCTCTCCTTCATCCACAGCTCTCTCCTTCATCCACAGCTCTCTCCTTCATCTGCAGCTCCCTCCTTCATCCACAGCTCCCTCCTTCATCCACAGCTCCCTCCTTTATCCACAGCTCTCTCCTTCATCCACAGCTCCCTCCTTCATCCACAGCTCCCTCCTTCATCCACAGCTCCCTCCTTTATCCACAGCTCTCTGCTTCCTTCATCCACAGCTCTCTCCTTCATCCACAGCTCTCTCCTTCATCCACAGCTCTCTCCTCCTTCACCCACAGCTCTCTCCTTCATCCACAGCTCCCTCCTTCATCCACAGCTCTCTCCTTCATCCACAGCTCCCTCCTTCATCCACAGCTCCCTCCTTCATCCACAGCTCCCTCCTTCATCCACAGCTCTCTGCTTCCTTCATCCACAGCTCTCTCCTTCATCCACAGCTCTCTCCTTCATCCACAGCTCTCTCCTCCTTCACCCACAGCTCTCTCCTTCATCCACAGCTCCCTCCTTCATCCACAGCTCTCTCCTTCATCCACAGCTCCCTCCTTCATCCACAGCTCCCTCCTTCATCCACAGCTCCCTCCTTCATCCACAGCTCCCTCCTTCATCCACAGCTCTCTCCTTCATCCACAGCTCTCTCCTTCATCCACAGCTCCCTCCTTCATCCACAGCTCTCTCCTTCATCCACAGCTCCCTCCTTCATCCACAGCTCCCTCCTTCATCCACAGCTCTCTCCTTCATCCACAGCTCTCTCCTTCATCCACAGCTCCCTCCTTCATCCACAGCTCCCTCCTTCATCCACAGCTCTCTCCTTCATCCACAGCTCCCTCCTTCATCCACAGCTCCCTCCTTCATCCACAGCTCTCTCCTTCATCCACAGCTCCTTCCTTCATCCACAGCTCTCTCCTTCATCCACAGCTCTCTCCTTCATCCACAGCTCCCTCCTTCACCCACAACTCTCCCCTCCTCCGCCATGCCCCCTATTATCCCCACAATCCCCTCTCACCATTTCTCTCCCCTCCCGCCCACCCCCCCCCCCAATCCTCTCATCCCTGTCACCTCATTCCCGGCTACCAGGCGATGGCGTCAACGGATTATTTCTACCCACCCACCCCCATGACCCCTAAACCCTATTCCTCGTTCCAATTCATCCATTCCTCCTCCTCCTCCCCCTCCTCTTCCCCGCCCTTCCCTCTCGCCCGAGCCCCCCTCAGCTCGAGGATGAGCGTCTCGTCCTCGGGCCACTCGGCGAGGGTGCGGACGCGGAACGTCCGGCGGAGGCGGCGAACGAATTCGCCGCAGAAGCCGAAACGCAACTTGAGCGCGAACAACGCCGTGGCACCTCCGCCTTCGCCGCCGCCGGCCAGGAAGTGACTGAGCGTCAGGGCGAGCGGCCCCAGCGAGGCCTCCTTGTAGACCAGGTCGCTGGCCACGACGTAGTCGTAGGCCGCGGGGTCGAAGGCCGAGAGGCCCCGGCCCCAGGAGAGCTCGCGCACCTCGGGGCGGCCGGCGCCTCGCCGCGTGTTGTTGGTGATGTTCGTCGAGAGGGAGGCCAGCACCTCCTTGACGTCCGTCGCGGTCACGCGAGCGCCTGATGGTGGAGGTTGTGGGGTTAGGGTTGGGGGTGGGTGTGGGGGAGGTGAGGAAGGGAGGTGAGGAGAGGTGAGGGGAGGAGAGGTTAGAGAAGGTAGGGGGTGAGTGATGGAGGGAGGTGAGGGGAGGTGAGGTGAGGGGAGGTGACAGAGGGAGGTGAGGTGAGGTGAGGGGAGGTGAGGTGAGGGGAGGTGACAGAGGGAGGTGAGGTGAGGTGAGGGGAGGTGAGGTGAGGGGAGGTGAGGGGAGGTGAGGTGAGGGGAGGTGAGGTGAGGGGAGGTGAGGGAGGGTGAGGGAGGTGAGGTGAGGGGAGGTGACAGAGGGAGGTGAGGTGAGGTGAGGGGAGGTGAGGTGAGGGGAGGTGAGGTGAGG